>NC_087221.1:367290-389790 GCF_015104395.2 Macrobrachium nipponense | reverse complement strand
TACGACTTTGTAATTAAATCGGAAAGATATTGCTCATTTCAAGACTGCATCCATAACTGATTTCATTGAAACTATAAGTGCTTATTTCTGAGGAGGTTTTTTTACGTTTTTTACGTTGTAGGATTCATAGCCCAAAATCTTAACTTTACTGAAAGAAGCATATATGGTTATCGCTCAGGCTTATATATCGATATTTTGAACGTACATCACATTAAGAGCTTTTGATCATTCTTTAAGAAGAATAATAACAAACATAACGTAGAGCTAAGTAGAATTTCCTCAAGAAATATAGAACTATGGACACACACACACATTATATATATATATATATATATATATATATATATATATATATATATATATATATATATATATATATAGAGACACACACATATATATATATATATTATATATATATATATATATATATATATTATATATATATATATATATATATATATATATATATGTATATATACATATATGTTACCGAGGTTCCAACTTCGGTACAGAGTCTCAAAAAAAAAGAAAAATATATGTTGGTAGCATTGACCTTATAGCAGCAAGGACCCTGAGGTGACATTCGTTCTCTCTATCTCTCAACCTTTCTCTCTCTCTCTCTCTCTCTCTCTCTCTCTCGTCTCTCTCTCTCTCTCTATCCCAATCAATCCAACCGACCGCACACAATTGCCTAAGGTAACCAAATCAGAGTCTCAACTACAAAAATACATTTATTTAAAAACAAAAGGAATAACTAAATCAAATCAAATTGTCAAAGGAGACAAAATGTTTAACTGAATAAGTCAAAATGCAAAATCCATATAATTCAAATAACTCTGGGGATCGAACCAAACCCTTCCACCTCTTTCTCTACAAAACTAACATTAGTTTCGTCATAAAATAGGCAACTATAGTGTGTTTACTTTTCTAAGATCGCTCTGGTGGGGCCAGGTAGAAAAGGCAGAGATGTCATATCTATGGGTATGTAAGTCCCATTAAATGCTTCCCGCAGATATAATCCTTTTTAGGAGGATTCGCTTTAGACCTTGGGAGTCAAGGGAAAGAGTTTGCTTCTTCCCTGTACACTTTTTTTTTTTTTATTCCCGATTCTACTTAGCTATTTCTTTTTTCTCTTTTTATAATTATAGATGCGCTGAGTGGCCTGTTGGCTCTAGTGTTTGGACCTGAAACATAAATTCATAAGTCAATCGATCTATCATGCCCTTTGAAAAGACAACCACTCATTCCTTCTCTGCATAACATTTTTATCAAAATCATCCAAGTCAGTCACAGGACTCACTTTCTCTTTTCTTTTTTGAAACACTGGAGATTCCACTATATTTCCCTCCTCTCTTGCTTCTTAAGTCTACGAATAGTCATTTCTAACACTTTTGTTGCTTCAGATGTTCTCTGGATAGCTTTCGAAACATCAGTTACAGGACCTCAAGATGTTTTTATAAAATGAATTATTTCAGGAAATTATAGACTATTTCCTTGGCCTCAGGTGGTGGGTGAAGACGTTTACGGGAGTCACTTGGGCTGGGCTGTCCATACTTTTCACAGTGGGTGATCGAGTGCGAGTATCCTTTAATGATATTGACCCGTGACCTTTTAAATCCTCTTAAAAACCATAGGTCCCCTGAACTCAGATCTGGCATCGCCGGGGAAAAAATATGCCATATCTTCATTTTCATTAACGAAGCTGAGGTTTTAACAAAGAATAAACGAAATAAGAAAAGTCATAACAAAGTCTCATATGTAACACTACTCCATCAGGGGAAACTCCATACTTCCAGATTTTCCAGGACCAGAAGCTAGAAACGTCTAGAGCAAAGAAGGATCCCACATAAATAAATGGCAAATAAACCAAAATGACATCAATCAAAAAGTCATATGGAAAAGGACAACTGTGAAATAAAGGTTTAAAATATAAAAAGGGAAATTTATTCATGGGTTTCAAAGTATTCTTACCCATTTTTGCACTAATCACACACAACAAAATAAGACATGGTTGTTCTAAACCGGGGCTGCTTCTAATAGCCTAGTTATCTTACCCTCCCATTATGTAGGGGAAACAGCTCGTACCTTTGCAAACATGAACTTACTCACAAGACACTCCCAAATATATGACGTCAGTGATTTGTCACAAGTTCATTGCACTGGAATAGAACGTGACGTCATAACAGCTCATTATCACGCCAATAAAATCTACTCAAAACCAGATTCTTGCTTCTGCCAGATTCTTGCTTCTGCCCTGCACGGACATAGGGCGTGGTCTGTTCTGCTTAGGCAGCGACTTCCACTAGGCGCCATCACAGTGATTGTGTCAATATTTTCAGAGCTAACGCTGAATCTGTCCTTTAAAGATCTCCGCTGTTTCCATAGTGTAGATCTAAATGATGACATCTATGTTTCAAAGACTGTCATAGTTCATCATATCTGCTTATCAACCATTGGTCAATATATATATATATATATATATATATATATATAATATATATATATATATATATATATATATATATGTATATATATAATATATATATATATATATATATATATATGTGTGTGTGTGTGTGTGTGTGTGTGTGTGTGTGTGTGTATAATATATATATATATATATTATATTTTATATAATAAAATCTCATTAACTATGCATACCGAGCGTGTGCGTGCGTGTGCGAGTGTGTGAAAGAGAGTGAGAGAGAGAGAGAGTATTATGACCAAAGTTCACAGTTGCAAATAGAACTTTTCTCCTAATATTCTTTTTAATTCCTAATTTTTTGTTTCATTAGTATTGCTTTTTTACTCGGTTATCAATTTTCTTTTCCGTCCTTTATGTCTCTTTCCACGAAATCATCAAAACCAGGTCACCTTTTCATTTCCATTTTTCGTCCTCCTCAGCCCACTCGCTCATTCTCCCACCAAGGCGATGAAAGCACATTTTGCAACATGGCCAGGATAACCAGGTGAAGGGTAATAAGAAAAGCATATCACCAAATGTAGGAAATTCCTGGGATATTCCAAAGCTTCTTGCTCACATCTTGCTCTATAGATTGTAGGATATTTTCTTGTGTGAAAATTTCCTGAAAAAAAAAAAAAAAACTCTTGCGTTTATTTCGTAAATTCCGTTTGGCGAAATTCAGAAATCTAAGAGAATTGTAGCCCTGCTTTTACGACCAACGGATTTTTATATCAGATGTCAAATGAAAACCAGATGTTTAATTAAATGTTCTCCTGTTATATACAGAATAATTTCATGGATTATCAGTGATTTAAACGCCATGTCTCTCTCATTTATTGTCTGGATCTTTCAAATTGGCTTGAAAGTGGGCCTATTTTAAAAGGAAAGAGCGAAAAGGGTAAAAGAAAAATTCCAAAGTTTGACAGTAAAAGAGAAGAAACAGATTTTTTAAAATTATCAATGCGAGTTAGCCTTTTTCAGTATTCTGAAAAGAAAACTATTGCGACTGCTCTCTCTGGCCGTCCGCACTGTTTTCTGTACGCCCTCAGATCTTAAAATCTGAGGCTAGAGGGATGCAAGTTGGTATGTTGATCATCCACCCTCCAATCATCAAACATACCAAATTGCAACCCTCTAGCCTCGGTAGTTTTTTTTTTCTTCAAAATCAAGGTGAGCCATAATCGCGCGTCTGACAACGATATATGCCAGGCCACCACCGGGAAATAGTTAAAATTTCAGGGGCCGTAACTCATACAACATTATACCGAGACCACCGAGAGATAGGTGTATTCTCGGTACCTTTGATTATACGAAGTACAGAAAACTCGATTGCGCCGAAGAAACTTCGGTACATTTTTTTTATTTGCTATTTATGCCCACGATGAGTACTTTTTTCGTTGTCACTCTCACCGTCCTCAGGTAAGGGGTGCAACTAAATCTATCTGGGTCCCTAATCCCAGGTCCTGCCCCCTTTGCCTCCTGTACCATGCTGTCGGGACTTCTAGAGTGGGGCCCTTTAATCTTATCGTTCCAATCAATAATCGTAATTGGACCAGAAAAGACAAACTGAAATCTGATGGTCGCAGAAACGATATTGGATAATGAGCCTTTAACAAATAGTCTAATTAGCCTCAATGCAAAGGAACGATGGACGTTAAACAATAATATTAGGTTTTACTTCACTGTGGGTACTATCGGCAAGAAAAATTAAGATACAGTTTTCTTAAATCTTTAGTCACATGTTGCTCAATAATGCCACACCTAGCAACACTAGAAAAGGGGGCGGAGCTTCAAAATCATCATGTTTGATGCTTTCTAGATTTCCAGTAACTTTAAACCATGAAGATTCTGTAGAAGTCCTATAATCATGCATACTTGAATGTAGTAACAGGCTCTATATTATTCGTTGCTGTTGGTTTACGTCAGTTCAGAGTAGAATATCGATCACTCTTGTTTTAAACCTACCGTAAACCTTAAAATTTGGGCAATGCGGTGGAAATCGTGAGGAACAATACAGTAACGAATGCAATATCATGACGAGAGAGAGAGAGAGAGAGAGAGAGAGAGATACCGTAAGCATAGATACTTAATTCATTATATTTACTTTGAGAGATTGAGTGATAATATTCTTTCAAATCTGTTTTGCAGTTGAAAGAGAGAGAGAGAGAGAGAGAGAGCAAAATTTGCGTACGTGAATGCATAGACCTATTTATAGCTACTTATTTTCATTATATTTTCTCTGGGAGATTGAGTTGTGATATATATTTTTAAAGTATGTTTTAGAAGTTAAGAGAGAGAGAGAGAGAGAGAGAGAGAGAGAGAGAGAGAGAGAGAGAGAGAGAGCGTAAGCATAGACATATCCATAGAGATAGTACTGGTGATGGAATTGTGATGGGAAAAAGCGGAAGAAAGAGCAGTGAGTCAGTGCACAGATACCTAGGAAACAGGGCTGACAAGATCGTGCTTCCTTATACTAGATCAAATTTAAAGGGACCATAGTATTCCAATTGATTCTCTTCTAATAAAATCATACCCTAATCTTGATTTCATTCAACAGTTGCTGTATATTCAAAGGTTGTAAAAAGACGTGGAAAATTTCAACCCCAGGCTGCGGTCATTCTTGCTCTCTTGATATAGTCTGTACTTTTGAAAATCGGTTTTCATTCACAAATCATTCGCAAAAAAACCAGTCAAGTGAAAATATTTATTACCACAAATAACCCTATCTATTGTTCAGGCAATTAAAGTTTTGTATCATGCAAAATATGCTGATGTGTTGGGAGATCTTTCAGCCTCGTGGCAAAGTAATACAGCCATTTAGGCTACATACGAACTGCTTGTAATGGGAGCAGCCAGAAAACGTTTGAGCTGAAGGTTACTTTAACCTTGATAAAGATTTCCTTTTAATGGAAGTAGCTGTGTAAACAGCAACTAACATTCGATCCATGTCAACGTCAAAATAATCAGTGTGAAAGCCGTTAGGTAAGCCACTATCCAGTGACTTGTGCTTTCGAAGTTCTTGTGTTCCTGCTCCCCTTGATAGAAGACGCTCTTGCGGATTCAACTAGATTTGCTAAACCTACCTTAGCCGTAGCAACATTGCCATTGACGTCAGCTAACTTTAAAAACTTTGGAATAGAAACATAAATTTGTAGAAACTAAAATAATTACATTCACCTCTTACGATGATGCAATAATATTCTAGTTCATGAAGGAAAACAAGCAAATATTGTTGTCGTGATATGTATTACTACAATCAGAAATTCACACCCTGTCTTCCAGATGTCTATGAACGAATCCATCTGAGAAATTCGTATTATTTTGGACATATATCGTGTTTTTTAAGTGAACTTGAACGATTTTGTTTGCAGTTTTCACTTATATGAGGTAATTGACATTGTATTTCCATATTCTTGAGTAAATTATGGGATATTTTGTCTTTTCAGTAAAAAAACAAATGGAAACTTTGATGAACGAAAGCTAATGAAAACTGTATCTTCACTTTTCTTGCCAATTGTACAATGAAAAGATACATGGCTATAGGAGTGGTAGTAAGAGGTATCTTAATAGTTCCTTGCATCAAATTTCAAATGGAATGGGACACAGACAACAAAATTCCTTTTCTTGATGTTTTAATAATTAGAGACATGACAAAATACAAATTTGCCATATACAGAAAACGAAAATTTTCACCTTCGTACATTCCTTATTTTAGTTTTCATGTCCCTTCTATCAAAACTGGCGTAGCCAGCAATTTATTCTTAAAAGGATTAAAGATTTGTTCCCTGTATCTGCTGGAAAAGAAAATTGAACTAATCCGTAAGCAGCTGTTATCTCTAAAGTATCCTGACCATATAAGTGAAAAAACGATTCATAAATTGAACACAATCTTCTACAGTTCCCCTCAAAACAAGACCAGAGGATATACCTAACAACAAAATAATCTCCTGCCTCAACTGTGATCAATTTTACATTGGTGTAACAGGCAAATCACTCACCCAGAGATTAATGCAACATAAATGTTCAGTTAGGTATGGACAACAGAACTCGGCTATTTTTAACGACAGAAATAATGACAATCCAAGAATAAACTGGAATTTGTTATGTATAATATAAAGCAGCCATTGTTGGTTCAAAACCCAGATGGTAGAATCAGTTTTGATTAAAGAATGAAACACAATGAATATTTCAAAGGGATGCTGGGATTACAATGATATAGATAAAATCTTCCTTAACCAGCGACTAAGAAGATTAAAGTGAAATTGTCAGTTGGGGGGACTTAGCCAATGACCTGTGACCTCTTGGTATAAATACTGTTTTTTCTGTAACTTTTGTCATTTGTACCCTACCTGAGGAGAGAGACAGTTTGGTCTCTGAAATATAATATTTACTTTCTACATTTTGGCATTTATATGGGACCCTTTTATTAGATCGATTTCTGTTTTAACAGAATATAATTCACAGTCATACACACACACACACACACATACACACACACGCACACACACACACACACACACACACATATATATATATATATATATATATATATTATATATATATATATATATATATATATATGTGTGTGTGTGTGTGTGTGTGTGTGTGTGTGTGTGTGTGTGTGTGTGCGTGTGTGCACCCGTGTGTTTGCGTGTGCGTGTGTTCTTCTAGAGGAATGTATTTTAAATGTGAACAAAAATTTTGGGGTCTAGGATAACAACTATTGTATTTGTAATTTTATGATATTGGATTCATAGGAAAAAATTATTTTTTTCATACTATTAATGCTACAGAAACTTTGATAGAATATCCGGCTCAGAATCTATTTATATTTTAGTTTTTTCTAAAAGGAAACTTGTGGCTGCGGTTTTTTTTTTTTTTTTTTTTTGTCCACCCTCAGATCTTAAAAACTAATGAGACTATAGAGCTGCAAAATGGTATGTTGATCATCCACCCTCCAACCATCAGACATCAAATCATAGCCCTTTAGCCTCTGGCACATTGTGTCATGAGTAGTATTTTGCCTGTTTAGAAGGAATAGCAGAATATTTGCCTTACACTTCTAGTGAAAAGTATCTCCTCTTGAAATCCTGAGAGAAATTGAAAGCGGAATGGGAGTCAACCAACATCTTTTCATTGCAAGACATTTATCTACTGAAAAGAAATTAAAAAGTGTTTGAAGTAAAAAAAAAAAAAAAAAAAAAGTGATGATCCAATTGTTTAACTGAAACCCAGTTGAATTCACAAGGGAACTCTCTCAAGGCACTGTAACACGATTCGTATATAACGGCCTCTGGGAGTATAACACGAAGCGCTCATAGTAAATTCCAGACCCTTTGTGTATCAAACAGAGTTGTATATTTGGTTCTGTGGTAAAGGAATACTTGGGGGGATATTTACGAGACAAGACTAAAAGGTCCTGCGCATTCTTCTTTCATTTTTTTTCTGCCGAAATGACGAGCCATTATATAAATGGATTCTTTTGGTATCCTTGTCAAATATCACAAGAGTGGCTATCTGTTGAGAAAAGCGATTTTATTTCTTATTAATTCTAGAAAGTTATAAGTTACAGCAACTTTCTAGTACTCTATGAAGAGTGTATGTGCACTAATAATTTCATCTTCCATCCTAAAGTGAGTTGAGGAAGCCTTCTTATTGCCCCGTGTCAATAACTGGGTTTATGGAAGTAAGCGGAAGCAGGGGAAAGAATACTAAAACAGTCATTGTCATCCAAGATACGCTTTACAATTACCTGAACATGTGATCACCGAACGATCGTAAGACTCGGGGTAATCATGGAGTAAAATGTTCGGGCCAGAGCCCTGGACTCACTTGTATTTTAAACAGGTGGATGCTAATATCTTTTCATGTGATTCTTTTTTGCTCAACGAGGAGGTCAAAGTGACACTTTCCCTTTGATAATTTTATGTTGACTCATTGTTAGCTACTAACGAAGTGCATCGCATGATTATTAATATTCTTTCGCGTACCTCGGGTACAAAAAAATCAATTATAATATCAGAAGGAAATGTTAGAGTAAAAGGCGCAAAGACCAATACTGCCACTATTAAAGTTTATGGTAAAAATAAAGTAAGGTGATAAAGCTCCCATAGTCGATAAAGTAATTGTAAGAAAACCAAGGCTTTAGCTAATTAGAAAATTCCAGCCACTGTTGTTCCTTTATTTGACAGCTATGCGAAGCAAATTGAAAAAAAATTATGACACATTAAACAAAGAAATAGCCTCATTTAAAGGAGTTAGTACAGATAAATACTGGTCCCAAAGTTGACTTAATGAATTTGTCACTTTCATAACTCTATCATGGCCGTTGGCGACTGTCATCAGTTTGCAAATCCCCAAAATGCCCCGTATGCCCAGAGACGACTTGGTGGGCACACTTGCTGAATAAAAGGGGACATTTGCTTGGCCGGAAAACGGCGTCGTATTGCAAGTGGTGAACAACATAGAGATTATAACACTTGAATGAACGCAAAGGGAAACTGAAACTTGCTTAGCAAAAGGTGAATTATTACACTGGATGGCAGGTAATGGAATCATTACACTTGATAAGAAAAAAACGTGAATTATTGCCGAAAATGGGAATTATTACACTTGTTTGCGAGAAGGGAAAATATCATATTTGTTAGTCAAAAAAGGAACATTATATCCCTTTATTAGCAAAACGAGAACTACTGCGCGGATATTTCCCTTAATTATTCGACTTACAGAAGGACAAGGATTATTTCACTTGCTGGATCCAATAGGGAAATATTCCACATGGAGGGCAAAAGTTAACAAACGCCCCCCCCCCCCCCCCCCCCCTCCCCCCAAAAAAAGACGAATTATTATATTTCGTAGTAAAAAAAAATAAATAAATAAAACTAAAAAAATAAAAGTACGTATACTTACAGGTAAGAGGGCAAATCACAACCACTCGGCTGGCTAAAGGAAAAATGAAAAGAGTTAATAAAAGACAACACGAACGGTTAAATTTATGATGAAAGAGGAATCATATAAACTCAGCATAAAGGAAAATTATCATAGTGGATAGACCAAAAAACGAGAATTATTATAATTATGATTAAGAATTATTGATAACCATGGAAGGGAATTATTGCACTCGATGGGTAAAAGGAAGACATTACATTTTTTCGTCAAAACAAGGAAATGTTGCTTCTAGTAGGCAAAGAGGACATTAAAGAGGCGAGTTATTGCACCTAGTAAGTAAATAAGGAAATTAGTAAACTCGAAGGACAAATGCGAATAATTTAAACAATTGGCCAAAAAGGGGAATTCCTACAATTGTTGGTCAGTGAGAAAATTATAACATTTTGTGGTCACAAAGGCCTTGAATTGTCACAAGTGGTAAAAAAAAAAAAATATATTATTCAAATCTGCGGCCATATTAGGAAACTACAGCAGTGATTGGTAAAACATAAATGAAAGAATCTCCGCATCTGGGAAACATTTTAAGGAAATTCCAAACGGAAAGTTCCAATTTCTACAAACGTTTGTGTCTCTAGGATCTAATTTCCTGTAGTTATTATACCTGTATGGATCTTGGTCTTAATCATATAGAAAAAGAAGTATAGCATATATAATTTCGACTTTTGTACAGTGGAAACATTAGTCAATTTCTAAATATCTCTTGAAATGTAATTGAATAGATGGTGAGAAATTCTCGGAACTGAATTACAAATGGACTAATAATCAAATTGGTTTCTCCATTGCCCTAAAGGTAGGAAATTATCTATATACCTACAAAAGATATCATCACCTCATGCTATTCCATCGTGTTTAGCTCGTTCTCAAAATATGGATGGATCTTGGAGGAATAATGGTTAGGAGACCCCTTGCTGCGGGATACGTGAAGCCTTATTGGGACTGGCAACTGAATCCCTTGGTCGACCGTAGGTGCGCGACCTTGCGACGACTAAGGTGTCACACTTTTTATTTTTTATGCTCTTATGCTCTATATTATTTTAATTCGTTCTTATAGTTTTCTTGTGTGCGTACTCTTCTGCTTACGGTACACATAATTTCGTGCTCCATTTTATCCTCAGACAGTTAATACGTTTACTGAAACTATAATGCCTTGATGAAAAAATAAGTAAATTTGAGGGAAAGGAAGCTACTATTGAATTCATTATGGTATTCAACACCTTATTTGACATATTAAATTCTCGAAATCTAAATGCCAAAGGATTTAAAAGCCCTATTCAGAAGAATAATGCAAGTGATATTAAAGATTTTCTAATAAAAGCAGAAACATATATCAGATCTTTGAGACTTCAAGATGGTAAAGACATCTTAAAATCAAATAGAAAAATTGGTTTCAATGGCTTTCTCTATTGCATACGATGTCTTCAGATTCTGTACGAAACCTGTATTGCATCAGATGTTGGGCCTTTACAATTTTTGATGACCTACAAATTCAGTCAGGATCATATTGAACTATTCTTTGGTCAAGTAAGAGGTAGGGAAGGCCATAATGATAATCCAACAGCGAGACAATTCTCTGCTACTTACAAAAGGCTATTAGTACATAATGACTTAATGGATTTCGTGGCAACTGCTTGCCATTAGAGTCGGTGCCCATATTAACTGCTTCAAACAGCATAAGGAATATAAATGCTTCTGTTTCAAGACATCGAATTTCAGAAGTTCAAGAAGCATATTCAGATGACAAGGAAGATGATTATGATTATATTCCAAACAATTACCACTTGTCAAAATGTCCAAATAAAATAGAAGCTTATATTGCAGGATTTGTTGTTTTTAAGATAAAAAAAGTCTTTACAGTGTGAGGTCTGCATTGATGCATTAACATCAACAGACGCTAATTTTAGTCACACCCGCATCAAATCAAAAACCAAAGGAAAATTGATGTATCCATCAAATTATGTTATTGATAAATGCAATATGTGTGAAAAAAATATGAGGGAAATGTTGTCCTGCAACAAAACACTGGGGAGAGTTAACTTCCATAAATTAGTTAGTTCAGTATTGGCAGCTTACAGAGACAAAACAATATTTTCAGAGTTCGATTGTCACATGTATGATACACAACCATTGGACAATCACTTGCACTTATTGATTAAAGCAGTAACTGAAAAATATTTGCAAGTGAGATATAATTATGCTGGTAAGCAGATTACTGCTCAACTTCAATCGCAGGTCGCAGGAAAGAGTTGCCAGGTATATACTAAGCTAATTCATTTTAGCGGTCAATAATTCCTAATAGTAGTTGATAACAAACAGTAAGGACTAAGGAATTATCAGACATAAAGAGAACAGCTTTAAATTTGGGCCAGTAATAGGCTATATATATATATAAGATAATGAAAAAGTTTGTATTGCATCTCTGAGTAATAAAGTAAGGTATTATGTATGATAAATATTTAACTATGTTTTTTAAAAGAATGATAAAATGTCTAACACTTTTCGTCTCCATTTATGCCATGAAAAGACGCATTATGAAAATAAAAGATGGGAAAAGTAACTGAAGAGTTTCTATTGACCCTTATGGTTTGGTCCTTTTTTTTGCCATTCCTGGGCGTGGCTGCCACGCAGTAAACTGGTTTCATTTTACTGAACGGTCTGACCCTTGCGGGGCGTCTCCTAACCATTATTCCTCCAAGGCATGGATAAATATCCTTATAAATTCAATATCATGTCGGACTCAAAAATATCACGCCTCCGCAAGCCTCGGTCTTCTCAGTGTAGAAACAAACCTTCTCTCTCTTCAGTCCACGATTGATCAAAGAAATACTTTGATCATTTTCCAAATCCTGAAAATTGGCAGACACTGTCCCCTTAAAAGCAAAATAGCAAGAATTCTCAATTTCACTGAGGAAATAAAACCTCCCAAAAACCGTATGGGAAATCTTAATATCCTGAGAAGAACAAATATGCAAAAAGAAGCTGCAGCAACCAAGAAGGAATTTTCCTATGACAACTACAATGAACCACCCCCTTGGGTTTCACTCCCCATTAACTTCAACTTCACTCTGCGCCCAGTGAATAAGGCACTCTGCACATCTAATCAACTCAGACAAGCACCTAAAACAGCCATAAATAACTCAAATGCACCTAATATCTACTATACAGATGGCTCAGGAATGTACCAGCAGTAGCAGCAGCAGTAGTCTCCACCTCCCTTAAAAGTGGTTGGAGACTATCCAATCATGCATCTACTTTGAAAACTGAATTAATTGCCATTCAAAAAGCACTCGAAGATTCCTTAAAATTAGAAGGTGATACTACAATTCACACAGATTCTAAGTGAGCTATTCTTGCCATCAAGAATCAATCATACACTGGAAATGTACATATACTTACCAGTATAATGTCTGCTGCCTTCGCTCACCACAGCAATGGAAGGCAAATCACTCTTAACTGGATTCCTAGTCACAGAGGAATCCAAGGTAATGAAGAAGCTGATCAACTTGCAAAAACCACTCTCCAATGTGACACTATTAGCATTACCATGAATCAGCCCCTCAATCAATTAAAAAATGGCATTTCCAGGTACTGCCAGAACGAAGCATACAGCGAAATCCGTCGCGCTTTTTTTTCATGAATCAAGGTCTGCCAAATGTTATATTGAAAGCACTAAATTACAGTCTCTCCCTTTCCAGAAATACCTCCAGGAGACTAGCTCTCATCATCAGCCGTCTACGACTTGGTTACCTGTGCACCTGGCAACTGATCACTACAGAAAACAGAAAATGCAAGTACTGCGAACAGGTAGTAGCCCAACCACCAGAGCACTATATGCTACACTGGCCGGAGACTCTTCCCCTCAGGCAGAATTTCAAAGAGGTCCCTTTAACCAGCACCAAAGTGGTGATACATATAATTGAAAACAATGAAACTCTTTCAGATTTTTTCTGTTCACTCCCCTCCCAGGTAATCAAACTGCCTAAATCACCTTTTCCTCATATTCATAAAGCTCCTTTCATAATCTCTCCTAAGGACTACTATATTATCTAGTCCTGATGGCATACAGCCATTAAATGTATAAGACAACTTTCAACTTCACTACTCATTATCATCGTTTACCTCCTTACCCCCCCCCCCCCCCCCACCCCACCCCCCCCCCCCCCCCCCCCCCCCAACACTACTCCCTTGCTTTCCCTTAACGTGCGGTCCATAGAAGGCAGCAAGAACCCATGTATCTTTTTTCTATTTTTATCATCCTTTCCCACTAACTTTAAATTTTATCTTTCCATTCCCACGTCCTCCTACTTACTGTGACTCACTGCTATAACACTTTGTCTCCTACCAATGCCTGTTCATATGCACAGTTGTTAACTTCACAGTAACGGGCTGCCGAAGAGCAAGAGCCCGTGCCAGCATAATGCTGGCTTAATCTATCATCATCATCATCATCATCATTTACACGAGGCATTTTGCCTCGATATTTGACCCAAGAATTGCCTTATGAACCTCAAACTGATTAGCATTTTCGCCATTAGGTCATAATGTTTCAAATATGGGATTTACGTCAACAATTTATAAACTATTTGTAAAGATCAATTATTGTTATGATTATATATGCATTATTTTTATATTGAGCAGTTTTCTCTTGCTTTAAATGTTGAATTACTAGATAGAACATTTGTACAGGAAGCTTCCGTCGCTATAACTACCTCATACTTTACACAGAAGGATCGTCATTTGCACAGGTCGCTATTTGGCAGACACTGACATGCAAACATATGCTCACTCGCACTCATATGTATGTTTTCTATATTTAGTTGTTAAAAATCCTCCATATTTAAAATAGAATGGTACTTGACTCTATTCCAGCAAGGTCAGACCACGGCCAACTATAGAAGAGGCCTGTCACTGAATTGTGACGTTGGCAGCTATGTGCGACCTTCACCATGGTAATTGCTACTGTTTGTTTTCCATATGGTCTACGAAATCCCATCGTTACGTTGTTTTATTATCATTGTTTTTCTATTCTCCAATAACTTGCTTATTGCTAATGAAATGTTTGAAGTTTTCCAATATCTGTGGTAAACAAGACAGGGAAAGGAAAATGGCTTCTATATTAAGACATTTATTCAGTAGAAAATGTATAAATAAAAACTAATGATTGTTATTACAGAAGAAAGTAATGAAATAATAATGATAATATTAATCATGATAATAAAAATAACATTGTTGAAAAATATATTACGGGGCATTGGAAGTTAAAGTTTGCAGCTTTCTTTTTTTTTTGTTTCCTTGACTTCTATCATGGGCCAACGAATCATTTTATTTCCTACAAAAATTGTTCAATAATGAATTTCTTGATGCCCAAACAAATGTTTTTTCTTTCTTTTCTGTGCCATCACATACATCAGTGGGAAATCCGCTGTCATTGTCTGTAAGCGTTTTCATTGTCAATGTCAAAGCAATATTTCTCTGATTCATTGCCCCTAGAAAAATTTTCATTTTAGTAATTTTACTTAGAATTACATAACTATATATGATAATGTTCACAGTTATAGCACTTAGGCGTAATAGGGAATCTTTGCTGACACCATTTATATAATTATAAGTTTGGGAAAACTTCATCGCTCGAATGCGTCGTAAGCTCTTTGCAAAATGAACATTTTATTTTCTTGTCAACAGAGAAACAGCAGTAGACTAAATACACTGTAACTGGAATAACTTCTTCACATTCGTCAAAATCTTTCTGCTCGATATTCAAATCAAAGTCCCCTAAATTTATGTGCTCATTATAATTCATTTCTTCTCACTTAATTTCCTTAAATTCAGCTAAATTAACAGACTTGCTATTAAGAGGTAAATCATATCTGAGAATAAATATAATTCTTAGCTTTTTCTCGGATTAAAAAACCTGACTTACTGATGTGTTATAATTGCCACCCTAGAGCTGACGGTATTTATTAAATCGTTCTTCAAGATTATCAGTTTGGAATTTGCCAGTGAGAATGCAATCCATTTTCAGTTCTGAAATACAGTAATTTGTAAGCTCTATAATTGCATGTGTTGTGCGTTTCAAAGCTGTAAACTTTTCTCGTGTCAAATTTCCCTTAGATGACTTGCAAGTCATGCAGTGATCTTTTTTCCACTCTTTTCCTCAAAGTGAGAAACTTTCCATACAACATCTTCGGGACGAAAATGTAACTCGCACACCTGCAATGAAATGAACTACATTTCAGCAGATGTTCTGTATATTGCTAGTTTATATCTTGTTTGAAAACTGAAAGGTATTTTGTATTCATACAAATATAGATAAAAGATATGAACATACAACGAACGAGACATATATCGCAGGATATTTTCTTTCAAACATACAGAGTTGAATTCCAGTGTTCCTTATATATTATTTATTTCTTGCTGATATTTTTGTATAACTTCAAATATGAAATATCAACAAGAAATGAATAAATACAATGGTTGTTGGAGTTGAAATCAGTATTTTTGAAAATCAAGGTACAAAAATGAGCCGCTTACCCTGCTGTTCTTTGTTCTTCGAGAAAACATTACGTAGTGACCCAGTCCGAGGTTAGTGATTCATTTCGGTGATGAGGCCGGACCGGCCGGACGATCGCCTCACCTTGATGACGTAGGTGATCTTTTTAGGTTCAGTGGTCAGGCCTCCTCTATAGGTGGCTGTGGTCAGACCCAATGACTTTGATTGCAATACGGAAATAGTATTCATGTTAATGTTTTCTTTCGTAAACATTAACATGAATACGAGTAACATTTCTAAGGAAATGCTTGAAACAGTTATGAAAACCATCATGCTCATTTACACAGTTGAACAACAACGTTTTCATTAAAACACTTTTAAACGTCAGTTGACTTCAGCAATACAAATCACAATCAGGTTTCTCTTGGCATAACTACTAAATTTACATTTAAAAATATTTACAACTTTTCTGCCATGAGGTCGATGTCATGCAGCATAGATTTTGAGGGCCAAAGGAGACACTGGGGTGTTTCAGGTTCAGTGGAGAGTAGTATTGCCGTTGGGTCTCTAGGCGCCTTTGTTGAAGTAGTGTATAGGATTATGGGCAGCTCTGCGTAGTGCCAGACCCGTTAGGCCTACTTGAGAATCTTCAAAGAAGGGTCTAACCATAGATACAGAGAGGAGAGATTGGACAGCGCATAGTAGCCAAGCAGTCTATGATGTGCACTGCGTGGCGCCATTGCTATGCGATAATTTTTATGTAAACAATGGCGCAAATCCATACAATCTTATGGGAAACCCTGTACTTTTTAAAACGCGTTTTCTCGGATGTCCGCCAATGCTGTCAAATGAATCATGCACCATTTACTATTTACATTATGCACTGTATGCAGAAATGAAAATTTTCAATTTTACTGGTATATTTTTTCTACGGTCAAGCCATAAAGTTTTGTAGATATGGCAACTATATTATGGTTATTTTCTAATCAGTCTTTAATGATTGGTAAATTATCAATACAGTATTTACCAAGAACAATTTGTACTACATGCAATAATAAAAATTTTAATTCTGTCTACTGTAGATTGTATACACTTGATCAATATAGTTCACCAATTTGTTGACGTTATGTGCCATTCTTTCCACCATGAATTGACAGTCCTGTCTTACTCTAAAGACAGAACTAATTATCGTTCTTTATTCATGGGTCAAACTGACACTATATTGTAAAATAATTATTGTCATCTCCAACCTTGTCGACCCATACAAGCTTCAGCCATAGGCATATAATATATATTATTAATAATAGCCTAGGTTGAATAGCCTAATGCCTATCAGCCAATATTCACTAGTGTGTACTGTTGTTTGGGATAAGTGAAATAAGTACATCTTTGGCAAGGTCAGAATTAGGGTATTCAGTCTGAGCCCGATTTTTGACCCCGGGATTTCGGGACATTTAGAAATTAATTCTGGAATTTCCCGGGAAATACAATTATTTTTTTAAAAATATTTTCAATTATTCAAAGGATTAATAGATAAAATCCACATAATAGGGATAATAAAACAATCATCATTATTTTCTACTGGTATTTAATAGTAAGACTATCAAGAGAGGTAACTTTCAATGAGTTACATTAGCAAATTTGGTGTCATCTAGCAAAATATAAACAACTGATTCGGATTTTATAGTAGGCATGTATCTCTTGAAGTACTAAATAGCTTTGCCCAGCGACTTATGATAATTAATGATATACAGAAACTACTCAGTCTCCATTTTCTATTTTGAAACCTGTATCATTGTAATCCGGATGCTTTAAAAATGAAATATATATATATAATATATATAAATATATATATATATATATATATATATATATGTGTGTGTGTGTGTGTGTGTGTGTGTGTGTGTGTTTTATATATACTTGATAGACAGATGTAGTGAACAATGACATTCTTTGCGCTAATAGATATCAGCATTAGCTCTCGCAGAAACAAAAGTCAATGTTCTTTGTTAAGAAGAATCTACTGTCTCTGAGGTCACATTGACAAAACCTGAGTTTGCACGGAAAATTCCTCAAACGATGTGTTCGTGTGTGCGTTTGTTTCTGTGGGCGGAACCAGTGAGAGATAAATGTTATATAAAATGTAGAAAACTCTATTATGTGTAAATAAGGAATTGTGAAATAACTGATGTGTTATTACATAATCGGTTTTGCACAACAAACTCGGGAGTGGTTTTACGAGAATGCTCGTTCTTTTGTACGTCACGTTTTACGTCCACTGTGTCTTATGAGTTTTGGGGTATATTCGCTTAGCTTGTCCTTGAAGGTGGAGGCCGCGTGACAACCACACGAACTATTAGCATGGACATCAGAGGTGAGAGTTGTTGGAACTTATACATTAATGAATTCCTTTTCAGCATCTCCAACTATTTGAGATGACGTGTGAAGAGGGAGAAAACCTTTCTTTCTCATGAGAGATTCGTGAGGAATTATTATCATTCCGTTTTTGTGCACTTGTTGGTGAAATGTATCACTGCCCTCTTTATGAGATTTGTTATTATTTTGTTATTACTTAGACAAGTGCGTTAATAAGAATTATGTTTCTTTCTGACAGGAACTCTTTTGAATTGTCGCTTTGTCGGCTTCTGTGAGCCGGATTATTACCTAGTATTAATAACACTCATGGTGTTAACGTGTTGAAGAGACTAATTGATTTCCTACATGACTATTTAGCTTTGTTGAATTGATATCAGAGTATGGCGAGAAGTGTCCCTTTTATCTTTTTGTTTCAAGTGTGGGAAAGGTTCAGTTTCCCGGGATCTTGTTCTAGACCGTCCGTTTTCTGGCCGAGTTTTAACTTTCTAGTTGTCTGGCGATAGTTAGAATTTTGCTTTTCCTTTAGAGACATAGAGCTATTTTTGTAGTTCGGAGTTTAATTCAGTGCCTAAATTAGTTTTTGCAATCGTCTTGTAAGATGATTAAAGATTTTCAAATGCCACGCTACCATATCCAGTTTTGTGCCTCCCCCCAGGTGTGTGTGTGTATATATATATATATATATATATATATATATATATATATATATATATATATATATATATATATATGTTACAATTGTATAGAAATATATACAATATTCAAATCCATTTTATAAATTCTAAGTATATTTTTTTGGATAAACAGAAATTTAATTATTTCTTGAGCAAAAGCTAACAATACTGTGCATGAAAGTATTTGTTCTAGTAATGAAAATTAAAAGTCCAATAATTCTGAAAAGGTTTTTATTACGAATAGACGGCAACACTAGCTTCTATGGACCAAAACTTGTGTAGGGAAAAAAATTTTATCAAGTAGTTTTCCTGCCTTGATTTGTGACAAACAAAAAATCATTAAAGAGTGCTCATGAATGTATTTTTAAAGTTTGTGCCATACATGGCACTTTGGTCCTTTTGGTTACAAAAGATTCTTATAAACTTAATTTTCATACTGCGTACCAGCAGGTTTTAAAATATGCTTTGGCAGAAAATGCTTGCAGCATATGTGTGATGCACTGCTTGGCTCTTGATCCCTGCTGCATTTTCTAACCCAAGGGAGGTAGTGGTCTCACTCTTTGTCCTTGTCAGGAAATCTGAAGCACAAAATTGACAAAATCAGTCCTGAATCTCAACATATTATTAACAACAGGCTTCCTACATTAACCTGCAGACATTTTTCAGGCATACTTGAACCTACGAGGCTCCTCACAGTTCTTAGAAGAGAAGTTGTTTATTTATTTACATTATACGTGTAACTACAATTCATACAGTTGTGATTTGGGAGAGAGTACACTGTAAGTAAACTGGTACAGACATTTTTCAGGCATACTTGAACCTACGAGGCTCCTCACAGTTCTTAGAAGAGAAGTTATTTATTTAATTACATTATACGTGTAACTACAATCTGAATTAATTCATACAGTTGTGATTCGGGAGAGAGTACACTGTAAGTACTGTACAGAACCAGATCAAAGCATCTGAACCATGACATAGAAGCTATTTGTACAACTTCTAGTGCAGTTATTATTATGAGGTACATATATAAAGCTGTGTAACATATCACAATCTTACTGACCTGTAATTCAGCATATTTACATTGTACTGCTTAAGTTAGGCTACCCGTAAGAAAAACTTCAGATTTTCATAGCTAGCCAAGACTTGAGCTGTATTTCATAGTCTGTGGAGAGGGACAGATTAAGAAATCAGCATTCCTGAAGTCTATGCCAAGTTGGGCTACCTTTGCTATACTAAGGTTAGGCTAAGGTAGGTACCCGTGGTATTTGATGATAACCCGTAGTATTTCAAGTTTCCTTCTAAGTAAAAATGATAATAGTAAAATGAAGAATACTACCTTTGAGTGCATTAACACTTAAAACTGCAGCAGGCCTGGATCTAGGCCTCATGATACTAGCCTGTGTACATTGTTGTACAAGTGGTAGGAAAATTATCAAGCATAACCATAGTTGTATGGACTGATGGTAACCCTACATGACGGTGACTTTTCAGGTAGATTTCAGCACATTGAACAACCTTTATTCTATACAGTTCATCATTTGGAATAATATTTCATGAGCTGTAGGCACGAATAAACAATCACCCCTGCTTTAATAACAAGCTTATTACAATATTCATTACGTATTTTATCAGATATAAAAGTAGGAGTGTAGTTGACTGCAAGTTGATTGCTATCTAACACATGTTTACTTGAGGGTTATTTCATAACGATTCTCATGAATGAAAATGGTCTTTTTACCTGAGGCTATTTCATAAAGATTCTCATGAATGAAAATACGTCTCTTACTTGTGAAATGTGATCCTGCGTACTTTTGTGAACTTGTTCATGTAATTGACACAGTTGATGACCGTCACTATAAAGTCTTCGTTTTTGTATCCAAAGCACACCCAAACAAATTAACTAGTTAATGCAATGCAAACTGTTGTACTTATAGCAAGTAAACTATGAGAAAATGAATGAGAAAGTAGCGTTACGTTTTCCGTAAGAAAAGTAGCAGTCACTCCCTCGGTGCGGGCAACAAATATTTATCTCTTTTTCTTTTAGTTCGAAGACGCAAAGATCCGACAGTTTTCCAGGAAATCATTTCAATATTGTTTCATTTTGCTGCGGAATGATAGTTTTATACAATGGCATAAAAACCCACAAAATAGCTTTATGTAGGTGAAATAATGTGTAGAAATTCCGAGATACTTGAAAATTTTGCGCTTTTCCCCAAAACATAATTTGCCCCCAAAATATTTGCGATAAAGTCATTGTTGAAATATTATGCCCAGATAAATTACCTAGTTATTGAATGTAAAAAGTTGTAACTGTAGCAAGGAAAATATGAAAAAAAAAAATGATGACAAAGTGGCGTCGCGTTTTCCTCAAGAAAAGTGCCAGTAAACCCAAGCGATCGATATAGAGCAGAAAACTCCTCATACCCTTCTCGTTCAAAGACGCTTAACAGTTTCCAACGTAGACTGCTCGATTAGATTTAATCTTGCATCTGAATAATTTTCCTATGCAAAGCACAAAATTCCGCGAAATAAGTTTATGTAGATAAAATAGAATACCATTTACGTGGTACAGAAAAATTTTACACTTTTCCCCAACGTATTTGCCAAAAAAATAAAAATATTTCATAAACTCTTCATTTGTTATCCACAGCACATCCAGATAGATTACTTACTTATTGCAATTAAAAAGTTGAAAGTATACCAAGCAATACATTAAAAACAGTACGACAATGTAGCGTAAGATTTTCCATCAGATAAGCGTCTCTCTCTCTCTCTCTCTCTCTCTCTCTCTCTCTCTCTCTCTCTCTCTCTCTCTCTCTCTCAGAAAAGGTGGTGAAATATTATAGAATAAAAACCTAAAACTTTACAAAACAAATAAGCATACATGTTGCATATGCACAGAAAAGCATCTCTCTCTCTCTCTCTCTCTCTCTCTCTCTCTCTCTCTCTCTCTCTCTCTCTCTCTCTCTGACGAAAATGACGTAAAAAATTTTCGTCATAAAAAAAATTTTCGTCATAATTATCAGTGATTTGTCACTTAATATTTTTTTTTATTATTATCATTATACTTATCTTTTGCGTTCTTAAAAGTTTAAAACTTAGTTTAATTATTATGCTAATTTAAGTAATATAATTATCAGTATAATTTGGTAAATTTCATTGAATTTGTTATGTTTACTTAGAGCTTAATCAGGAAATACATAATTATTTTGTTTATTTTTCGTTGTGACGGTAAACCCGTTTTTTGAAATCTCGAAGGTATAACGACTGTTAACGAGCAGTTCCTGCTGTTTGCTTCTTTTCGTTTTTCCCGAGGAAAGGAAACGCTGAACAGCTAAGACACAGACGGTGGTGGTCAGTCTGTTTGTAGAATCGTCAGAGTCAAGTGGGATTTTCTTCTATATGACGGCATATCAATTATGGACGTCTAGTTCCAACGAACTTTACCCAGATCACCGCTCCTGCTCAAGTCTGGCCAGCGACGAAGATGTGCCTCTGACTACCTTAGACTCATAGGATATTACATATATCTAATCTTCACCGAACTTCCG
>NC_087221.1:337290-359790 GCF_015104395.2 Macrobrachium nipponense | reverse complement strand
GTCTAGCAACCGCACTCCAATAATTACTTGCTAAGAACCAGAAAGATATGACTTGCTGGAACCACCTCTTCGGGATGAAAGTTGATTAGTTGTTACTAAGCAGCGTCAATTCGGAAAAGAAATGATAAAAAAATAAATAAATAAATAAAAGCTTAGCTCTTTTCGAGAAATGAATGGACTTCTTCTTGTGTTTTGTTTACTTTTTATATGGTCGCTGTTATAGTTGTTAGTGTTACGATATGCCACTCAGATATCACGAGTTCGCTCCTCCCTCATGGCGACGAAAAAATCACTGGCTCTGTATCATGATCAGTTACTGTTGAGCTGAGGGTTCTGCAGAGGGAAGCTGAAACCGAATTTTTTTTTTTTTTTATTATGGAAACTTGACTTTTAATTCAACGTCCCTATTGCTTCACGTGAGTGGGTTTCATCTACTGAATGAAAAAATAATATAAAGAAAAAGTCCAAAAGTAAAATTATATTTGCACATTAGTATTCAAAATCACTTGTTTCCCTTATATATATAAACAGCATAAAATGTTGCTTCGTATATTGGTCAACTACTAAACATTTCGAGCCCGTTTTTGCATAGGTTTTCTTGAGTCTGTTTTTATATATCAGTTGTATCTTCTTGATATTTTTGCACAGCATGTTTTACACCCTCCGGTAATTTTGGGCAATTTAATGAAACTACAGAATTTATTGATTGAGTCAGTTTACTCCTGAATTTTTTCTATTTCCTGAAAATTCGTTGTAAACATCCGATCACTCGTTCTCTCTCTGCCTCAAACTTCTGAATGGAAGAGTGTACTACGATATAGTTGTTGAGATTTTACATATCCAAATTAATTTATTCATTAAAGTTTATCTATATTTCGTTGTTTTGATAAATTATTATAAACTTACTGTTCATTTACAGTCTACAACGAATACTGAGGAAATTGAAACAGTTCAAGACTAAACTGCCTTAATCAATAAAATCTGGTACTTGATTATATTGGCCAAAACTACCAGAGTCGGAGGATCTACAGCATGCTGGGCCAAAGTATCAAGAAGATACAGCTGATATTTAAAAAGATATTCAAGAAAACCTACGAGACAACGGCTTGACATGGTTAGTAACTGCTTTCCTTGCTTCTGTTCTAAAACATCAAACTTACTTCCCCTTCATCCAAGCAGTATGACGTTCAAGAGGCGCAACGAGATCCAGAATGACGACTGCAAACCCTCACCAGATGGCAGGAAATAACCAATGACCACCACATCACAAGACGTCGGTTGAGGCTCACTGACGAAGTTAATCCGCTGAGCGGGCAGACCTGGCGTCAGCGAAACAGGAACTAATCTTCTTGGGAGGTATAGATGCTGGGGGGTGGGGGATGGAAAACGAGAAAAAGATATTAATAGATTAAAGAAAGGGGAGAAGTATATTAGACGATCATCATTTCTGTGGATGACTGGGCATAATAGAATCTTTAAATATCATATTAATGTACAGAGAGTAAAATAACATTATTATTAGGGTGACATGTTTATTCCACTTTGCAGTAGTTATTTAAAAGATGACTGTTTTACATCATCACTACCATTGTCGTCTTCATCCTCCTCCTTTCTTTTAGTAGGCGCTTCTGGAGGCCCTCGTTTGGTCCCTCCAGCCTGAGCATTTATTCGTCCGCGACAGTTCACACTCTTCTTAGATGGCTTTTCTTGCCATTCACAGTCATTTGTTATTGGATAGAATTCATTCATGTGTTCATATCTTCTAACAGTTCTGAAAATTTTCGCGTCTTCTTTAGTTCTTTGGATACAAGACTGAATAGTCTGGAGGCGCACCTATGCTCTATTTATCTAAATTTGTCTATGCACCCACAGACCCCCACACACACACAAGCAAAGAGACCATTCGTCGATGGTTCAAGTAATAACAGGTAATATTAGGAAAAAGAAACCTACCACCAAGAAAAATCACTAACTGAAAGAGATAAATTTCTGGTAGACGCAGACATCCACCCCGGACTAAAGGAAGTACCAGTAATCATAAATGTTGCATTAATTTTATCACAATTTATAAGTACATGAGGCCTTACGAACATTACTAACTTACACGCGGCATTCGTTAAAACTTTCATTAGACATTTCTCGAAATAAGATGAGTCAAAGTTACCACTAGAATAGCTAAAGTGTTTTGACTCATTCAGCAAAGTATCAACCACCTAAAGGGGAGGAGGGAGGGGAAAATCCGTACGAGATCTGCATTTCAACAGCGTTTTTGTTTTACTGGTCTTCGCTCTCATAACCCACCGATTACACCCTACACTGATCCGGTCCATGTCCCGATCGAGGCTGAGAGCAGCTTAATTTCTGGTAAGTGGGGATTTTACTATACTTTCAAGTGTTGCATCATCGGCACTGAACAATCTTGTTTTCCAGGGCAAGAACCTTATCACTGGTGATACAATGAAAATAAGAATGGACCAAGAACACTAATCTGTGGAACTCCAGACACTGTAGGTCTTGGATCACTAAAGATCCCGTCAACAGCACCTCGCTGCTGCCTACCTGCAAGGAAGTCTTTAGGTAATCCCAAAACATATCCACCCACTCCAAGATTATGAAGTTTATAAATAAGTGCCTTGTGATTTAATCAATCGTAAATAGTACTAAATTCTATTTGATTTACTCTAAATTCAAAACCCTTATCAAGGTCTTGTGGCAAAGGGCAAGTCAAGTCTCAAAGAGCATAGCTGGTACCTACCTATCTGCTTCATATACACATATTGACTACCAGGTAAAAACCCTCTAGATTCCAATAAATTTGGAAAATGTCTCAATTGCTTAATGTTAAATTACGTATCAGTTTTTTATCTCCGTTCATCCTGTATTATATATATATATATATATATATATATATATATATATATATATATATATATATATACTATATATATATATATATATATATATATATACATATATATATATTCTTTATTTTATGGCGAGCGCAGGGTATCGGATAAAGATTTCGTATTAATTCCTCACCCGAAAAGCCAGCTCCTTCTATTTCCCCCATATTACAATCGTTCCCTCTCGCTGCAAAATACTGTGAATCAACACATTCCCCTTCATTACACCTTTCAACCCCGGTAATTGGCGCTTCAAGCATTTAAACTGGCTAAAGTTATCTGAAAGACTTCAGTTTACAAAGGCTTCGAAAGAAAGTAGCCTGTGAAGAAGGGTTATCGGGAGCTTTATTCCAGCCTCTCCAGGATCCAGACTTCAGAATGAATTTGCTGTTGTTTCCTGGAATCAAGAGAACAGGTTCAACGGTTAATAATAGTTCGGCGTTTCTTCCATGAATCAATAATGGACTTTTGAACACGTCTTTCCCCGGAAATTCCTCGGTTATTTATGTTGAAATAATATATATTTCGCGAATAGGTGATAATTTTATTGTCGTAATTCAGATTCAGACACTTCCTTTTCTTCGTTTTTTCTTTTTCTTTTCTTTCCTTTTTTTTTTTTTTGGAGTCCTTTTTCTCTTAAGAAGGAATTGTGCAACGAAACATCCTTCGATAACTGAGATGGATTACTCTGGATACCCGTTTTCGTTCTTTACCGTTTGTTACCCTTCTTTTATGTGTAATCAGTAGCATATCACGTTTAAGATGAGTATCGTAAGTTACTACTTCATCAGTCTTATCTTACCCAGACTAACACTGTTCTATTGATTCAGTCAGGTAATGGTCTTCTTAGACTATCAAAGACCGCATGATGATTACTTAACCAAGAAAACCGCTGCAAGAGGAAAACAACTCTTTGATTACTTTCCTTAACAGTCTCCCTTAACTTAAAAGTCCAAGTTCCACGGACTTTCAAATACTCCAACACGTTCAGGATGAATCCCCCATTGCTCACAAAACTGATCATGCAGGAGCTTAGGAAATAAGTAAAAGTTAGACCGATGGTGCCAAGTGGAACTAATAACAATAAAAAAAAATAGAAAAAACAATATACAAAGGCACATTGAACTATTCCACCCAGCGTCACCTTCCTTGGCCAGGCCATGTAATGAAGAAACGCATAAGTTAGTTAGTAAGTTTATGCACACACACACACACACACATGCACACGCACACACACATACACATACACACACACACACACACACACACACACACACATATATATATATATATATATATATATATATATATATATATATATATATATATATAGTAAAATTAGTCGTTATTTGTTTTAAACAATTCTTACGATTGTTCCATTGTTTCTCTCACCCTCTAGTCAGTCGTTTATAGTCATGGTGACAAGCTGACTTCTGTCGTGGAGTGAGTGAATGCAACAGACAGCTTTGGAGGGCAGAGCGACCAGTGCTCGACAGCTCGTGGTTGAGGATGTAGTAGCAGTTGGTTTTCAATTATCTCCTTGAAGTCAGACAGGTTTTGGATGGCGATCTGAGAGGTTCTTGGTATCTTCGGCTGAGAAGGCGACAGCAGCATGGCAGTACTGGGGCAGCTGGAAGTCATTTGTGACTTCAACGGAGGACTGACTGGAACAGGAGGACGAGGACTCGTCTGTTTCTGTGTCTTCAACAATTCTTTTGAATTTGTCTGTTTATTTTGCTGCTTGGGTATTATGTGTCTCGTTCATTTTTCTAGATCGTGCTGCCAAATTGTTTTATTGTTATTCTTGTTTATACTGTTGGTGTGATTGCCCGTTTTTTTTTTTTTTTTTTTTTACTTTTTTTTTTTTTTTTTTTTCTAAATCTTAAATTTTCTGGTGTCGATGTTAGTGATTTGTATCATTATACTTATTGTGGTGTCGACCAGGTGTATGGCTCTGATAATATTAGTGATTTGTATCATTATACTTAGTGCGGTGTCGAACTAGTGTATGGCTCTGATTTAGTGCAATGTTCACTTCAGATTTATTTCTCGTTTATTATGGTTTAGATTGTGTATCTATTGGTTATTTTGATAATGATCACTGTATTTTAGCCACCCAAAACTTGGTCTCGCTTGTAAATAATGTAAATCAACCTGTAAATAAATTAATATTAAGGTAAGTTTTGTTTTGTTCAGTCCTCTTTCTTGATCTGACTTGTCTTTCGGCAAATCATTCCAGCCCAATTTCTTGTTTTTATTTTGAACCTGCTGGTCTCTAATTACGAGACCATTACACACACACAACACACACACACACCACACACACACACACACCACACACATATATATATATATATTATATATATATATATATATATATATATAATATATATATATATATATCAGTGTGAGGGTGGCCCAGGGAAGCCAATTGACTCCAACATTTTCTTTATTTCTGACGTTCCGTAATAATTTCTTTATTACATCATCAGGGTTCTGTTGAATAATGAACGAATTATTTTAAAAAGTTACTCTAAAAACTTTCAAAATCATAAGAAAAATCAAATTAACCAAAAGCAGTACAGACAAAAAAAAAAAGAAACACAACAAAGCCAAAGACCACTTACCAACCTTAGGTGGAGAGGGAAAACACAAAACGCTCAGGGGGGCCAATCACACTGAGTGGGAGGCAACTCCTAATAACAAAACAAAACCAAAAAGATTGGCTGTTAAAGCCCCGTCCACACGACGGGCAAATGCCCGGCAGGCAGACACTGTTCCCAATTCTCTGTGGTATGAGGTGAAGTGACGAAGCTATACTGGTAAAATAAAATGTCAGGTTAAAGCAGATCATCTTAATCTTCAGGTCAGAGTGTTATGTACACAACACTTTCCCCTTCCATTTTGTTCTTAGCTTTTCCAAAACTGATTGAGAATCTTGGTTGGGATTGACGAAATATAGTAAATGTAGTCATTAATTAGGATGTTGTATGGAAAATGCGTATAGTAATGTCTGTTAATGTACATCATCCAATGAACAAGCAGAAAAGCTATATACTTGTAACTTGACAAAACTGGAAAATAATGAAATCCGGATAATTCCGTTACTTAATGATAAACACACTTATATGCCTATGTGTATGTTTTGCACACACATGTATGTATGCATGTGTGTTTTTCTGTCTACGTATGTATATGTGTACTATTTGTTCACATGTATAAGGTCAGGGGACTTACTGTAACCCTTCTTATGGAGAAATTATTGACATGGATTAACCAAACCTTTAGCCTTGACACGGAATCCAGAAGCCATCAATGTGTTGTTTACATTTTTCCATAATGTAGAAATACTGAGTGACAGATGACAAACGATTTTGACACGTTCAGGGATGCAAGTGTGCTGGTAACTCTGCTTTTGTTATCTTTTAGTATATTTTCCACTGGAATATATGATAGAACTAGGATTTTGCTAACTGAAGGGAAGGTTATATATTATCTGTCTCTCTCTCTCTCTCTCTCTCTCTCTCTCTCTCTCTCTCTCTCTCTCTCCTTCCTTTAGGTAGAAGCTTGTACATGAAGTGTAAGAAGTAAAACCAGATTACAAACAGTTGCTAATGGTTGCGTGAACTCTTGATTATATTCCTGATCATTTTTTCATTACCAGACGTTGAAGCAAATGTTAATTGGGCTGTTTGATCTGGTAACACTGTTTCAAAGCGAGAGAATTCCGGGCAAATCAGAGTGCCTGCCGGGCATTTGCCAGTCGTGTGGACGGGGCTTTACTCACGTTAGCTACTGCCTGGTCTGAACCAAGCAGTCAGTCTTAAAAGGAAATACAGGTATAGCTCTAAGGGATTGGTATAATGACGTAAGTATGGACGAGACAACATTCAATTTCCTAGAATCCACAACGCCCCATGAAAGGCTAAGTGCCACATTACGCTACTTAGAGAATGACTGTTCCAACCAAGATATAAAACTGGGTAGGGCCATATCGCCCCCTCCCCCACCCCCACCACCACCACCAAGGTCTTGGAAGAGACATGTTCAGCTATTTGGACAGCACTCTGCAGACTACATGAAGATAAATAATATCGTGTGGCTACATATTTTTATCTGATAGAAAGCAAACTCAAAATAATTGTGACCTCTACAAATATACCAAACAGTTTGGAGTGTATAAAATTAGGGCATAAAATTATGATAATAAATCTTTCAGTCTTTATGCTACAGTATTTCGTAATCAGCATTACCTGAAGAGAATGGTGGGTTCTGGATAATGATTTTACTTTTACCAGGTATTGTCTCTAGTTCTCCTTTAAATCATGTGCTACTATGTATTAGCTTTTCAACACTTATTCTTATTTCGTTAAGAAATACCCTCAGTTTGTTTTCTTATTTTTCTTTTATCTTGGAATATAATCGATTAAACGTCCTGAACAAGTTCCAATTTTGTTTAGTTTTGAGAGATTACTCAAGATTTGATTTACGGATATTTCTTCGAAAATAAACTTTCGAATACGCTTCTTCGAAAACAAAAACTTCGTTGCGCATTACTTCGAATGTGTTTCCCTTAGAAAATCATGTACTTCCTCCGAATACAAGATTGAACAGTAATGCGTTATTGTTATATATTTTTTTCTTTTTTCTATTATTAATAGAAATATTATTAATTACAATGATAATAATTTTAACAATAATGAAAGGGGTAATAAAAACCAGTAATATCAAGACTATTTATGAAATATATATGGTAACTTTTATTGAAATATAAAACCTTTAATATTTCTATTATTAGTTCATTTCTTTTTCAGTCTGAGGTTGAGTGCAATTCCACGCAAATAGTCTAATATATATTGGCTGAATCGTCGAAAGAGGTGACATGGTTCTCCAGACGCGCGGCAATAGCTTTTTGAAATCTTTCTGAACTCATAACCGCTATTTATTCTTTCTAAGTGTATTACGTTCAAAGCTTGTTCCCTTTTCAAAGCACTTAAAAATTTCCATATAGTTGGATGGTCAGAAGAATCTTGCTGCATAAATCCTCTCTGCCATCCCCCACTCAATTGATTGTTTTCGGGAAGTCCTTTTCTACTCGGTCGTAGCATGACCAGACATTAATACGAAACTTGGAACATTGTGTCTTCCCCTTCTATCAGGACAACCCATCCAAGTGTCCTCGAAGTAGTCGAGAACATTTTCTGCTTCATGAGGAATAATATTCTGATCAATAAGCATATCAAAGCCTCCGACAACTTTGCTCGGTGGCAGAAATGCAAGAGCTGAAAGCATGCGGATGTTGAGAGCAAATTGGGCATCAGTGTCGTAATGTGATTTGATTCCATATTCACAAGCCTTCCTATTCATGCACTGACGAGAATGGAGGAAGCAACCGTAGTTAGAACATGAAGGAAATTCTGAGGTGATTGCATTTATCATCCTCGTTTCAAAATCTGTTCAAATCGAATCGATGGACAAGTTGGAGACAAGAACTTTTATGTCTCAAAAATTCCACATAGGTTTGTTCTTATCTATTCGGTAAAAATGCATAGATGAGTGGAATTGTAAGCCTATTTTTACGCCATGAATAATATACAATTGTTCATATATACTGGGTACTGTTTTGAATGTCCGTCAGCATACCAATTAAGGCAGGTAGAAGAAATGCAAGTTCCGGTATATGGAAAAGATTAACATCATGTTATCAAATGGACCGGAATCAAATATTAAGAATTGTTCACCATTATTGATTTTCGTTTGATCTTTGGTAAAAGCTAAATCCTTCTTATGCATAGGCACAACCAATCCAATATCGTCTTTTTGTCGAACACAGCACACTGTTCTCTTGATATTATTTGTAGAAGGCAAAGCCGCAGTTACCGCTTGAGAAACTTGAAATGCTGCCCTAGATATTATGATGTGGGGTGAATTTCCCTGCTATCTTCCACCTTATCTCTCACTTCGTTCATCAATTGGTAAACTTCCACGCTCGCAGAGTCGACTGCTTGGTTATGTTCTCTTCGAACATTCGTCACTTCATTGTTACAAGGAGTTACAAGGATTTAAATGTCTCAATGACTTATTAGTCCATCCGAGAAGACATCTTGTTTACAACACGTGGTGGCAGTTTCTTCCATGTGTCACCTGTCACTTATCTTGTATGTAAAGAAGTTCCCACAATGGGATGTGGTGTATCTCTTCAGTTCTCGTTTCCATCCATTATTTCTTGTCTGGTTTTCGTTTAACGTAAATAGGTTACTGTCTACTTTTGTTATGCCTTTCAGTATTTTAAATGTTTCTATTAGTTGTCCTCGCAATCGGCGTGTTTCTAAGCTATACATGTTCAGGCTCTCTAGTTGTCTTTGGTAACCTATTTGCCTGATGGATGGGATTAACTTTGTGGCTCTTGCCTGTACCCCTTCTATTCTATTTATGCCCTTTCTTAGTGTTGGTGACCAAAACTGTACTGCAATTTCAAGGTGAGGTCTAACTATTGATGTGTCGAGCTGCAGCACAGTTTCCTTGTTTCTGTATTTGAACTGCCTCTTTATGTATCCCACTAGTTTCTGTGCCTTCTTTCCAGCTTCTATGCACTGTTTTGTGGATTTTAAATCCTTGCTAATAATGATTCTACACTATTTATGTCATTCCCAAGCAGCTTATAGCTGGCATGAGGGTTGTTTGTTCCTATTTGTAATGCTTTACACTTATCCAAGTTAAAAGGCATTTGCCATCTTTTTGACCAATCTCCTATTTTCATTAGATCATTTTTTTTTAAACTTTGCACTGTATCTGGGTCTGCAGCATTTACACCTAGTTTGGTGTCATCTGCAAATTTGGCTATCCTGCTAGTTAAGCCTACATCAATGTCATTAAAGTAAATCAAAAACAAGAGAGGGCCAAGGACAGAACCCTGAGGAACTCTGCTTGTTAAATCTGCACATTCTGATTCTTCACCATTCATCACAACTCTCTCTTTTCTATAAGTTAGCCAGTCTCGATCCAGTCTACTATTTCTCCTACAATTCCTAAAGCTTTAACTTTTGTCATTAGTTTCTTGTGTGGAACTTTGTCAAAGGCCTTTTGGAAATCTAAGTACTTCTATCGTAAATACCAAGCATGTTATGGAAAAACTACAAGAACTTTGATAGTCAGGATCTGTTTTGTCTGAAATCGTGTTGGCTGTTTAACAACAAGTTGTTTCTAACAATGTGACCCACAATTTGATCAGCAATTATGAACTCAAGAAATCTTACAAATGACCTATTTTAGACAGATTGGTCTATAATTTTCCGGCTCTTCTCTTGGAGCTTTTTTTGTAAACTGGGGCCGCATTATCTAGTTTCCATCCTTTTGGTGCCTTTCTTTATTCTGTGCTTTTTCTGTAGAGTTTATATAAATGAGGAACTATCTCCTCTTTTAGCTCTTTAATTTCTCTTGGATGAATCCCACCCGGGCAAGGAGATTTGAACTTACTGAGTTTGTCGATTTAGTTTTCAATGTCCTCTTCTGTAAATATTATTTTGTCCAACGGTTCTGCCCCTTCATATATAATTGCAGGTTCCGGTATTGAGGTAGTGTCTTCAATTGTGAAAACGCTAGTAAAAAAAACTTATTCAATAACTGCTTTCTCCAAGTCTGAGTTCACCAGGTTACCTCTATTGTCCCTTAGGGGACCTATGCTATTTTTTATTGGTTTCTTACTATTAACATGCGCAAAGAATTCTTTTGGGTTTTCTTTGCAAACTGATGCAACTCTCTTATCCTTATTTATCTTTGCATTTCTTCCTAATTTGTCCACCATTCTACACTTGATTACCTTTTACAAATAGCAATCCGTTTAGAAGGAGCACTAGCTTTCCGTTCGAGCTCTTGACAAATTCGGTCATCTTCAAGTAGGGTACTCTACAAAAACTGACTTTGTAATGAGAGAGAGAGAGAGAGAGAGAGACTTGCTTCTTTTCGCAAATTGGTCTCAATTGGCGATTCGAAGTAATTGGTCTGTCGAAGATATTCTATTACAAAGTTTTTGCTTATCGAAGATATTTTACTTCGAAAGTTCTGTTTTCGAAGACTATGTTTGAATATCTGTTGTCTTCGAAGAAATGTGTTCGAAGAATAGTCCGTAAGTTCTCGAGGCATTGTACAATATGCATTACTATTGAACTTGTATATATATATATATATATATATATATATATATATATATATATATATATATATATATATATATATATATATATATATATATATATATATATATATATATATATATATATATATATATATATATATATATATATATATATATACATACATATATATATATATATATATATATATATATATATATATATATATATATATATATATATATATATATATATGAAAACTATAAACTGAGAATGAAAACTATAAATAATATCTGAAATAAAAAGGGGAAAGGGAAGAAAATTAAATGACCTATTCGAAAGCAGACAAAAGGGGGAATGGTAGCGAAACGGCCACAAATGACCCAAGAAACTCAGGCCAGAGAGAGAGAGAGAAAGAGTGAGAGAGGAAGATGCTCCGCTCGGGCGAACGTTACTAAGATACCTGGAAGAGTTAAGTTTTACGTGTCGCGACCTCCCCGAGGTCGTAACACACACACACACACACACACATATATATATATAAATATATCTGTGTGTGTGTGTGTGTGTGAGTTTGTACGTGTGTGTGTAAAGCAGAGGTAGGCGACGGCCAGTAAGACGTAGCAATCCCTACTCAACGCTGCGAGAAAGGATGTCAGCAACGAAATTGTTTTTTCAAATTCCAGTCGTTGATTTTTATTCTTATATAATAATATAAACCGGTTGATGAAGACTAACGGGTTATGGTCTGTCGAGGCTTTAATAGGAGTGCTCGTAGGAGATGTAGCTGAACCTGAAAATGGTTAACAGCCAATACGAAAGCAAGGGTCTCTCTCTCCCCTGTGTGTCTGACTGTCGGATATATATATATATATATATATATATATATATATATATATATATATATATATATATATATATATGTAAGTGTTTTACATACATGTGAGGAATGTATGTGACATTCCATATATAAAAAATAAAAACTATGTTGTTAATTAAACCAATGACCAAAGGGGTCATATAGGAACTTGCAGGAGTGTGATAAACATGATTAATAAAATGTTGACAACGCGTTGACGTACTTGTATCAGCGTCCTAATTTGTAGACACCTGTAGTCATCATATCCATTGTTGTGTGAAACGTCACCAATGCTGTCGCTTGAGAAACCATGTTGACGCTCTAACCACAAACCGTGCTACGTGACTGACCCAGTTACGTATTGTTAATTCATCTGTCTGTATCTTGAGCAGTGTTTGCTCTCCTATGATCTTGTAAACCGAATTGTATATCAGACTTCAACTGGCACTCTTCACTTGAAGACCTATCAAAACCTTCTCTATATCTCTCCACGAAGTAAGATAGAAGAATATATCTTATTTTTGTATTCGCTGTTTCAACGACTCCACCTCTACATCAGAAGGAAGCAACTGAATGAAACTTAAGAAAATATCCCCACAGCCAATGAGCTTGAGTTAATGATGAAGAGTATTTACCCAGTGCTCGTTTGTAAACGTAATACGCGAGCACTGAAATATACATACATATATATACATATACATATATATATTATATATATATATATATATATATAGATATATATATATATATTATATATAGATATATAGATTGTATATATATATATATATATATATATATAATATATATATATATATATATCAATTAGAATATATAATATATATATATATATATATATATATAATATATATATATATATATATATATATATCCGACAGTAGATATAAGGGACATACGAGACGGAATTCTGCTTTCTATCCGTTTATTAAGTAGCCGACATTTCGTATAGGTTGATACATTTTCCAGGATGCAATAGCGATTAAAATGAACAGTATTTGCGTAGAAAAAGTAAGCAAATATACACAACAGTCTGCCCTAGGAAAATTTTTTTAATAAATGAGTGAGGTTAATTATTCAGTAGCGATTCCCGAGAGAAGAAAACCTTGTCAGCTTAGTCACATAAACATTATGTTGGAGGCACAATATCCCTGGCAACGGGAGATAGTTATTCCCGGAGTAACCATTGGGGGATGCGGCAGTTTCTGATAATGATAACATCTTTTCTTTTTCAGAGATAAAAGCATTGACGATAATTGTTTTGATTGTATTAAATGGCTTTCAGATAACAAGGATTATTTAAAGAATTTTGCTAATAGGATTTCCCATTTAAGTATTGGAGAACAGAGGTCTTTAGAGAAATTAGTATTTAAATATAAGGAATTTTTTTCGAATGTACCGGGACGAACATGATGTGGACGTAGGTAACGCCACGCCTGTGAAACATTCTCCTTACTGGTTGAATCCTTCTGAAAATGATTTTTAAAATTGATTGATAAACATGGTGGTGAAAGTTTTCAAAATTTGCAATAAAAAGTTATAAAAAATAGAAAATATATTCATAAAAAATAAATTTTTGCTCCTATTAAAGAAAGATTTTGTGTACACATTCCTTAAAACACTATAAATCAGCACTCTAATTTTCATTACAATAACTTATGATAACCATACCCCAGGGCCTATACCCTTAAAACACGGTCTGATTGAACGGAGTCGAAGTCCTTGGTCATCATCACCTGTTGCACAGGTAAAGAAAGCCGATTGGGATTTCAGGTTGTGTTTTGATGATCGAAAGGTGAATGAGGTGACTAAGTCTGATTGTTATCCATTACCTCGAATTGAGGATTGAATTGATCGTATGGGCGTTTCAAAGTTTATTAGTAAATTCGCCTTGCTGACAGGTTATTGGCAAGTTCCTTTGTCGAAGCGGGCGAGGGCCTTGTCTGAATTTCGTAACACCACAAGGTCTGTTTCAATGTGAAGGATGCCGTTTGGTAAGAAGAACGCGGATACTACCTTTCAGAGGTTAATGAATACGGACGCAAGTGACGTTGGTGTAGGAGCGGTGTTGTTACAGAATGGCGAACGGGGAGTTTCTCATCCTGACGCATTCTTTTCCTTAAAACACTATAAATCAGCACTCTAATTTTCATTACAACGTAGGTATTCCACAGTGACCATTTTCACGTTCAGGCTATCTCTCTTCTACAAGGACTCCTACTAATGCCTTGACAGACCATAACCGTTAGTCTTCATCAACCGGATTATATTATTATATAAGAATAAAAATCAACGACTGATGCGTTGGAGTCTCATGGTAGAGGAGTGGAATTTGGAATTTTCACTTGTTCCAGGAAAAACAATGTCGTTGCTGACATCCTTTCTCGCAGCGTTGAGTAGGGATTATTGCAGAGGCTATGCAGTTATTGAGGAAGTATCTGTAGCGTTCTAATTACGGCATGTGTGTGGTTGAAGGACACATGTAGAGTAAGTGGAAATAAATGTATATTTAAGATGTATGAATCATAATTTTCTTTACAGCACATGTGCGGTTTTAGATGTAGTATAAGGATTACTTAATATAAAGGTGAGGTTGATAAATGGTAATCGTTAATGGTTGATTAAAAAGGTTTTTCCTAAGATTAATGTGTGGAGTACGATAAGGTTTCAGGGTAAGGTTTATACTAAGCTAAGAGAATGGAGAGGCACTAATCTTGGTATTGTGTATTTTCAGGCTAATAATTACGCTTCATTGATTTTGTGTGATGTTATTTGCACAGAGGATACCTGTGGTTGTCCTCTCTGTGTCGTTTTCTGGACCTTGACTTGAAGGGGGAATCTCCTACTGGACTGATTCCTGAAATTTTGACACCCGCATATGGACGGTTAGCAGCGCCTTTTAGATGATCTTACCCTGAAAATCTATCATATCTACAATTTGTGACCTACACCCTTTGTTCAGTAAAAGCCAAGAGGACCTCTCTTCCCCCAAGGTAATATTTATATCTGCAATTTATTGTTAAGTGGTCACGACCTTTATTCCACTGCTGATGTCTTGAGTGGACATTTTTTTGGAACCCTGCCAGCCACCATAGACTATTATGGGATCAAATTATTCCCAGTCACTTTGAGATGCTCTCCAGACGTGGAGAGTAATCAATTCATTAATTATGGAGTCTTCAAACCATAGGAATTAGTCTGTAATGTGTTAGGTCACTCTTTCTTTTTTTATTATCTTTTCCTTTCTGGACCCCTTCCCCCTTTTTCTTGACTGACTGTCTTTAATTGTATAGGTTATTTATTTGCAGGTAATTAATTGTGTGTTTTTCATTGACTTGTGAATTTTTTTTTCTGAGGTTCAGGTATTATTTCTGCATGTATATTTATGTATTAAAATTAAGTATTTTTCTTGGTATTTTATTGTCCCCCTTGAATTGGTTCTGCCCTCTTTGGGTACTATTCCATCTATTGTGGATTTAGTGGTGGTTAAAGTGATACTGTGTAGTAAATTGAAAAGGTTAGTAGTGTGGTGTTCAAACCAGCCATCACAATATACGTACACGCTCGCGTGTGTTTTCCAGGCTGCAATAGCGGTTAGAATTAACAATATAGAAAAAGTAAAAGATATACATATTAGTCTGTTTTGCGATACCGCCAAGGGTATGTATTGGTTTGAGCTTCTTGCCTCTGCTTTTAGTTTTTTCCTTTGTTCTGTTTTTCAACTGCTAATGTGGTTTTAATAATTATTCAATGTGAATATGTTTACTTTTTCTACGCAAATACTGTTCATTTTAATGGCTACTTCAGCCTGGAAAACGTATCGAGCGATACGAAACGTCGGCTTCTTAAGAAATGCATAGAAAACAGAATGCCTTTCCATTATGTGACTGCTCCTGCCTTCCTATATATATATATATATATATATATATATATATATATATATATATATATATATATAATAGATATATAGTATATATATATATATATATATATATATACATATATATATATATATATATATATATATATATATGTATGTATATATTATATTCTATATATATATATATATAGATATTAATCTTATATATATATATATATATATGTATGTATATATATATATATATATATATATATATATATATATATATATATATATATATATGTATATATATATCTATATAGATATATATATATATATATAGTATTATATATATATAATATACATATATACATAATGTATATATAATATATATATATATACATATATACATATATGTATATATATAGATATATATATATATCTATATATATATATATATATATATATACCATATACATATATAATATATATATATATATATATATTTTACATATATATATATATTTACTATATATATATATATATATATATATGTATGTATATATATATATGTATATATATATATATATATACTATATATATATATATATATATATATATATGTATATAATATATTATAGTATAATAATAAACATATATTATATATATATATATATATATATATATTTATATATACCATACATATATATATATATATATATAGATATATATATATATCTATATATATACAAATATATACATTATATATATACGTATATATATATCTGTATATATATATATATCGTACATACATGCTATTATATATATATATCGATATATATATATATATATAAATCGTATCTACAGCTCTGAATATCCTTTTCACACATTTTAGTTGATTATCATCTAAAATGTGTGAACTTGGAGGGTATGAGCTCCTTCAGGTGGATGTTCAGCGTCGAAAGAGGGATATGAAGGAGGGACAGAATGTCTTTCTGACATCCGAACGCGAGTGTTGCTAAATTTACTGAAAATTAATGTTTCTGTAAAAAACCTACTGCAGATAGCACTAAGTTATCATGTGCATGACCCCACATGTGTGAATATATATATATATATATATATATATATAATAATATATGTTTGTGTGTGTGTGTGTGTGTGTGTATGTGCGTGTGTGTGTCTTTGTGTGTGTTTGTGTAAGTGTGGCTGGCTGTTAAAAAAAAAAGTTATTAAATTTCTACGGCATCTTTAGAATTATGTATTTTTTCCATCATAGGTTTAATTTTATTTTCGACAACGAGAAGTGAGTTTTTACTGAAACTTTAGATTCACACATCGACCCAAAATACACAAGTTTATATGATAAAGTTAGGTGTAGGTTATTCATGATTATCATGATTCTCTCCATTTGCATACTGCTCTTAGAACTAAGTTTTCATCTGAATATCTCTCTCTCTCTCTCTCTCTCTCTCTCTCTCTCTCTCTCTCTCTCTTCTCTCTCTCTCTCTATCTCTCTATCTCTCTCTATGTCTCTCTCCTCTACTATCTCTCTCCCCATTTGTTTCTTCTCCTCTTTCCTAGTTTCTCTGTTGTGTCTTTCAGGAGATATTTGGAGTATTATATTCACCGAAGCCTTCGGAGTAGAGCGAAAATTTTAGTTAAAATTCAACTCATCCTCAGATAAATATTTCTATCATTAACTAATGAAGATCTTTATTATTAGTACATCCTAGTAAATTGGGCGACCAATATATATTGTTAAGATAAGAGAGAGAGAGAGAGAGAGAGAGAGAGAGAGAGAGAGAGAGAGAGAGAGAGGCAGGTATTATAAAAAGAATATTTAAAAAGAATCTGTATTCCAAACATCAAATCATCAATTAATGCCCAGAAAGTATCTAAATTATGTAAAATAACAGGAAAGACGGACAGAAAGAGTGTTAGTTTAATTTGACAAGAGTAAGAGAATAAGTATTTGTATTCTATGAAAAATTGCTGGCCCACTCAGTACATCCAAACTGGAACCGATCAAAAGAATCCGCCCCTTGTCAGTATTGTTCCAGACATATTATGCACATTTCATTTTTGCGCTGGAAATTAGAGACTTCATATACTGGCCATTAATGCAAATCCTTTCACAGAATAAAACAGTAATCGAGTTAGTTACAGCACATAGATTTATCTATTTATTATTTATTCATTTATTTTTTAATAGTCGAAACACGTCTGGAAACCAATGTCTAAAGTTCCTCAGTCATGGATGGAAGCTAATGTCAAACTGTATAAAGGCCTGATGAAAAAAAAAAAAAAAAATGTATTCTGCGACGTTGTGAAAAATAAAAGCATGGCGTAATCGAGTTTTCTGCACAGCTTATAGTGCTGTATGAAACTCTCAGCCACGGCCCGGTGGTGGTATGTGTTATTGGCACCTAAGAGGTGCAGTCGCATGATCCATGGCTAACATTAGCCTTAAATAAAATAAAAAAGCTACTGATGCTAAAGTGTGGTAATTTGGTATGTTTGATGATTGGGGGGTGGATGATCAACATAGCAATTTGCAGCCCTCTAGCCTCAGCAGTTTTTAAGATCTAAGGGCGGACAGACACATAGCCATCTCAATTGTTTTGTTTTACATGCAGGTAAAAACCATGAATTCTTAATAGAGTATTATGGAGAAGTATTTACATCTATTTGTCAAACTAATCCTAAGAAAAGAAATTACACAAACCCACCCGGATATAATATAGATACGTATATATATATATATATATATATATATATATATATATATATATATATATATATATATATATATATATAATATATATATATATATATATATATATATATATAAAATTCTAAAAAGAAATTGCAAAAATGTGACCTCAATTTGGATATTAAGAAAAAATATGATATTGCTAAGCTAAAGTCCCTCTTGTCCTTAGAGAAATTGTTATACTGTTTCATAAAAGGGAAATTACTGAATCTATACTTTAGTGAAATTTCTTTCATTGCAAACACATCGCAGCTCTAACTTCTAAACTGATAACAGGAAGATTTAAGGACAACGAGACAACATCGGTTTCAGAAAAACAAAGAAAATAAACAATTACATTTATAGCGTTCACTGTTTTAAGTGAAAACCCATAGATATGAAATAGAGTAAAACCTATATTTTGAAGCAACACAAATTGGTGAATGAATAAAAACGGGAGCTTTCCGGCCTTCGAACGACGGTCCTCTTTAGCTAATTGGATAATAAGTTAAGTATATCTCAGTTTAACCAGACCACTGAGCTGATTATCAGCTCTCCTGGGACTGGCCCGAAGGATTAGATATTTTTACGTGGCTAGAAACCATTGGTTACCTAGCAATGGGACCTACAGCTTATTGTGGGATCCGAACCACATTATATCGAGAAATTAATTTCTATCACCAGAAATAAATTCCTCTGGTTCCGCGTTGGCCGAGCCGAGAATCGCACTTCGGACCACCGGATTGGTAGCCGAGCGTGAAATCCATTCGTCCGATGAGGAACTAGCCAATTGGATGTGAACCCTCTAGTAAATATATCGAAAGCTCCCTTTTTCAATCATTTTTTGACTTGCATAGCTTCAAAATACGTTTGTTGGCTCACATACAAACTTGTGAACTTTCTTTTGAAAAAATGCAGGTAAGAACATTTCCTTTTTTTGAAAACTGACAGACACAGTAGGTACTGTGCCGCAATATATCATCTTCCGTCTCGTCCTCCCTTCGTCCCCTCATCTTTAAAACGGGAATCTGTTGCTTCCTGTACTGTTAGTCTTCATTCGTCTGCTTCCATGTCGCCATCCGTTCTTTCTTTCTGTCTGTGATTGATTGATTTCGGAACAACCGGCTATAACAAAAAAACAAAAAATATGACAATGACCACCCAAGTCTCTTCGGTGGCATCTCCTCCATTTTTCCAGTGATAGCGTGGATTTCGAAATGTTTGCCTTATGCCTTTGTTGCTTTCATCCTGTTCTACATAATATGTGGTCAGTTGGGTCCCGTAATCTCTTATTATTATGAATTCTCAGTGGCTACAAATCATAAATTAATGTCTTTGAGTAAGTCCAATAAAAGGGAGATAGTATTTATGGGAAGCATTTACTGAAGCGATAAACGCAGAGCAATATTAACTCGGGGAGCAAAACTTATTGCCTTAGAAAAGTAAAATTTACGACTTACAAGAACAATTACCACCTTGAAATGAAACGATTTTCTATTAAATTTTTTATTTATTTATTTATTTTTGCCTTAAAAGATTCTGAAACCACAATCTAAAAAGTGATGTATAAACGAGTGCAGAAGAGGTTTTGATGACTTATTTTAGCATTTATCTATTTATCGAATTTGAGCACTAAATTCGTTAAACTATTTTAGCATCTATCCACATTACAACTAATCTCACTATACAGAGGGATAACGAGGTTGCGTTCAATTGCTTAATTTACTTTTGTATTAATCCACTTTACAACACATTTCACTCACCAAGGGAAAAATAAAATTGGATCCGCTAAACTTATTTCATCGTTTATCTACTTTGCCGCTAAGATTGCTAAACAGTCTGAAGTAAAAATAGGTTTTTTGTAATTGCTTCCAACGCTGATCCACTTCAGCTCTTCACTGAAGGAGGGGAAATGAAACGACGCCTTTCAGCCCTTATCCACTTCACCTCTCCCCTCACCGAACAAAGGGTAAATCAAGTTAGTTTATTGACCATTTATCTACTCCACCAATAACTGCCCTAGCAGGGAGAAGCTAAAACTGTATTTCTTCCCTTGTTCAGTGCCTATCTACTTGGCCACTGCCTTCTCTAAACATCAGGGGAAATCAATATCCGTATGGCAAGCATTGAAGTACTTCGCCACAACCTTCTCAAATAGGGGGAGAATGAAATCACAATATTTTTGTAATCCAATGACCTCACTAGACATGGAAAAGAGAAAGCTTCATTTTATGCATTGCTTCACTTTACTAGTAACCTCACCGAACAGAGGAGAAAATAAGATTAAATTTGTAAAATTAATTTTATATTTGATCCCCCTTGACCACCAACCTCATCAAGATAACTTTTTTATTGATTTTAGAATGTATCCAATTAGCCGCTGTCACTAGATAAAGAGAAAGTAAAATTTCACATTCTTAATTCTTTTTGGCCTTTTGAATGAATGATCCATCACATCACTAGATTCACCGATCAAGGAAAACGCAAAGTTTCAGATTATCTTTAGTTTTGCATTATTCCGCTTGACCTCTAAACTCGCTTAATATAGCTGACATAAAATTGTATTTTCCTGCTTCAGTTTCGTTTAAAGATTTAAACATAACTGTGAGGTAAAAATATTCTGTGAATATATTAAAACAATTGCAACGAAAACATTTAGGATGGAAAGCTCCCGTCGATCGCAATTTTACTTATGATATCTACCCTTCCTTTATTTCATAGCTAAGACCAGACTGCTCATAGTAATGCATACTTCTGAGTCTATGAAAAGTCTTACATACACCTTGTGACTAATTGTCTCCTTAGTATGGTAATGATAATAATGATGTAGTAACAATGGTGATAAGAATATTTGAGAAAAAAGCCATTGTGACCCTGACCATTCCTATTCTCTTGCTTATTTATCTGTTTATTTCATAGTTCTTTTTATACTCAACGTTAAGGGTAGATTCCATTTTAAGTGTGATTGTATAAGCCATCCTCTCCTCTGCTCCTATTATTAAAAAAAGAAGAAGAACATTAAGAGTAAAAGTTCTTCAAAAGGATTTTAACCTTTTCATAATCTACTGAATTTAATCATTGCATCAAAGTTTCATGTCGTGTTTGCCCGTTTTTCTTCCAAGAGAACGGAATGTGGTGAAAATGTTTCTTGGTTTCAGTAAAAGGTATTTTTGCAGTGTCATGATCACAAAGCTACTTTTGAACTACGTCGATGTTTGTCGCTGTTTGAAACCGATTGTTTTAAGACATATCGCTTGTAGGATTCCCAAGTTAAAATTTTCCTCTCCACCTAATCTGCACTCCACAGCAGTCGCCTAGCAACTAAGCATCTAATCGAATTCTTTTGTCAACTGAGGCACTCTGGACTCGAAGTTCGAAGACGGATCGTCGAGCAGCGAACTAGACACGATAGAGAAAGAAAATAAGAACACTTTATCATCCATTAATCACATTAGGGGGATAAATGGGGTCTGGGTCTCCTAATGTCATCTTGCAATGAAATCTGTGGGGCTACAAATCATAAATGAATGTCTTTGAATAAATCCAATAAAAGGTTGGTCATATTTATGGAAAGTATTTTATGGGGCAATAAAAGAGATGCAATGTTACGTTACGAAGTAAAACCCCTACTTCTGATTTCTATTTAATATATTGCCAAAAACCCACAAAATTTAGTTTTCTCAACTTCGAAAGTTAATTGCCAAAATGGCAAAGATTTTCTATTAAACTGATTTTCTTCAGCAACGTCATACTAAAATTCACATAATCGACGTTTTTTCTTTCTAAATGATCTAATTATTCTGTCTCGTGTTGGTGCGTAGTAGATATTTCGGATTGCCCTAAGTTACAGTTTTCACGAGGAAAGGAATATGAGGTCTATTAAAGTCTTAAGCACAAAGGGATTTTATTCTATTCTTTATGCAATTCTTTTATTCTCTTGACTAAACTCTGCATTTCCTTTTTGTTATGATACCCTC
>NC_087221.1:322290-334790 GCF_015104395.2 Macrobrachium nipponense | reverse complement strand
TAGGTACACGTAAGTAAGTAACTACGCATATTGACGTTGGGAAGGGAGCTTGGAGCAATGGCACCTCAATGAGGTCATGGAAAATTTACAGACAATCCGATTCTGCCTGAATAGAACATCGTGTGCGTTACCCACCCAACTGAGCTATTATTATTTTGAGACGAAAGTCGTTATTAACTGCAAGCGTTGTATGCGAGCGAATACGACAAAAAATTCATCCGTTTACTGACTGTTGTTTCGGGTCCCTTAGCTACAGTCCATACATAAAGGGAACTCCCTGAATTTCTGCCTCGGAAATTTCTTATGCAATTTTAATTATTACCGTGAAAAGAAAGGCCACAGCAAACGAAAGTGCATGAACTAAAACAATATTGGAAATTCGTAGGGGTCACTCGTTTATAGAGGACCATGAATGGACGTGTGTGAAAGTTACAATTTCAGAATCTGATGATTGATATTTTTTTTAAATATATTGCCAACTTAAAATTGTTCCTTTAGGAATGTTATTTGCATCTTATCCTCTTATTCTTTTTCTCTTTTCTTCAAGGTTCACATCTCCCTAGAATAGGGCCTCATATTTCCAGCCTGGTTGAATCCCCTTTTCATTCATCTATGTTTTTCGCTTCCATCAGGTTTAGGTTAGATAAGAATACTCCCCCTCTGTTCCTCCCACCAACCACTGATTGAAAGGACAGGTAAGAATGTCATAAGGTTAACATATGAAGGTACTGAGGAAGACGATCATGTGGTCGAAGTCAATCGAATAGAGAACCAAAGACTGGACGTCATTTGAAGAATGTATTATTATAGTATTATCAGTGTTCAGGAGATCGTGAAATCATCTTTGTAACATATCAAGAATGAAACGGAAGAATCGCGGAATACAGAACAAATAGGTTGAATTAATTCAGGAATTGGATATGTGATCAAACCAAGGCCTTGCAGTCACTGGACTAGGATCTGATCTGCATTCTTCAGGGGCCCTACTCAAGGGTTCATTACAATTTAAATGTAAATAGAAGAAAACTAACTTAAATCCTACGACAATTTATCATCGTGATCATGATTGCCTCCAACGCCTCTTGGTGCAAAAGAGCCTCTTCTATAATACTTTATCTCTCACTAAAACTGTTCCTTTCCAGCCCAGTTGTTAAAGTGGAGCCGAATGGTACGTTCCAGAGAAAACCCCTTCAGCCATCACCAGTTACGGGCTGCTAAGAAGCAAGAGCCCGTGCCCGTGCAAAGCTGCCTTAATCTATCATCACCATCATCTCCACCTTCTCGTCTCACAGCTCTCACTCATTGAGACATAACTTCACTGCCCTACCGTGATTCAGGTCATAATAGACTTGAGCATGTCATTTCAGTCGCTTTGGTTTCCCAAGCTTATTCGGCTTACCCACTGGATATCATTCCTCCTAAATAGATGATTATTATATGGTATTGTTCATACTCTATCATTACTTTAGTTCTTACATTTTCCTCCAAATTCGAAGTCTGTCAGTTTCTGCCGTTGCTCCGCGCTACCGCTTCAATCTCCAAACACCGTTTGCTCCGTGGATGTACAAATTCGCAAAAGAGAAATGAAATGATTCTATCATAGGCAGGTGTTTTATATCTCTTAAGCTCCTTGATCATGTATTATGTTTTTTAAAACACCGTAGTTCTTTCATTCCTATATCCAGGTCTATTCGGATTCTGGTATATTAGTCATATCTCTACGTTCATGACCTCAAAAAAATTATCTTCTTTTAAGGTTACTTTTGGCCCATCCATAATTCCTAGAGGTATTATCTTCTTGTTCCCGCACTGAAATTTCATAATAATTCTGTGGGCTACAATAAGAGTAATGCCATTCCTAAACGACATGACCGTGTCAGCATCATCAGCCTTTTTGTCCAGATATTCCACTATTTTATGTTGTTATACGTTCCATATGTTACAACAGACCTCTATTTTGACACTCAGCTGAGAGGCCATCTCGATATTCATATTTAGAAAACTTACTTTCGATCCTCTATTGCTTATAGCATTACTCAGCATTTCTTTTTTTTTTTCTTTTCTTTTTATTAGTGACTACAGGTCTAATTGCTTTTTTTATGGGTGTCATGAGGAGTTTTCTAATTGTATTAACGGATTTTCTTTTGTTGTGAAAATGTATTTCCGGTTACCAAATTGTTTGCAGCTCAAAACTAACAAATTGTGGCCGATTATCATTTGGAGTCTCTGAGATTTCCATTACCCATTGCATCCTTCACACCATCATTATTCATATGGACTTTTACATTAATATTAGCATAATCAATTATAAGATCTCTTTCTGGTAATTCATTACACACACACACACACACACACGCACACATACACACTATATATATATATATATATATATATATATATATATATATATATATATATATATCATATATATATATATATATATATATATAGATATATATATTTATATATATATATATATATATATATATATTTATATATACACACACACACACACACACGCACACACGGACACACACACGCACACACACATATATATATATATACATATATATATATATATATATATATATTATATATATATATATATATATATATATATATATATATATATATATATATATCATCGTTCCTGGTTCTCTACAAGTGCCACTGATCTGGGTTGCGATTATTTCAAAGGCAAAATGACTAAAGGAACCAAAACACAAATAAAAAGTTAAACTGCTTAAGCCCTACTTCAGAATGAAGGGAATTAGGTAAACTCAGAAGTTTAGCGTGATTACATAATATGTTTCTCTACTCTAAGGTAATTACATTGGATTGCACCTTGAATGGTGTTAAGGAACTCTCGGCTTCCATAAGGAGAATGGAGGTAGCGAGTTTGGCTCGCTGTTGCAGACTGGGTTGGTTTGTACTACTCGGTCTCAGTGGAAATGAAGCAGCGGAGATATGATGAATCCCAGAGTCACAGTACAAGAATCCGCTTCCAACAACGAGGTACGTGTGGCTGGTTATCTGCAAGTAGATTGCACTACGACATAAATACGTTGACTACAAACATGGCGGGGATCAGGGACTGCTTTGACAAAATGCTAAATACGATCTTTTTGCTGGAGTAATCAGAGGGGTGTAGGATAATGGCTTATACAAGATGTTACGTTATGTCCGGTAACAAGCTAAATGTGAACTAGAGAGTTCTAAAATTATATGGTCTCGTAATAAATAGCCCTTTGCCAGTGTGGCTACGCACTATGTTAACAATACCTTATGAAATTCGCTACCACTGCCATACAGTATAAGCATTTTCTCCTGAGAGAATATTAGTATAAATCAAAAAGATAGAATTAAGCAAAGGATTAATCTTCCTTGGAGTATAGACAAAATTATACAAAGTATAGATCTCATCAGAGAACACTGAAAAGCTACATAAAATGTAGAGACTAGGCTGAGCTAAATGTATAGCAGTCTTGCTGGCTATAAGTATGCCCAGTCTCTCGGAATATTAGGTGCTTATAGTATGGCACTGTGCTAATTGTGGCACTTTTATGATAAGCCTATGAGCTTTAAGGGGTATACCTTTGAATACTGTGTAGGCCTCGATAGTAGTTCTTTTACATAGTAGTAAATAGTAAAGCCAGACTTGCTGGCGAATAGACTCTGCCGAAGAAGAGCACATTATGGGAATATATGCCTAAAGGCGAGTATGAAGAGGAAAGGAAATGATAAAGGAGAAGATATAGGCGGTGCATAAATAGAAGCAGTTACACAAGGATAAAAAAGAAGTACTGTAGCAGAACCTGGAGCTCTCCTAGGGATGGAGAGAGGCCAGCGTCCTCTATAGGAATGTGCACTTTGCCAGAGCACTAGTGCAGATTGACACTATCGACTCTCTAGGTTTCTGGAAACCTCGATGCCCTCTTCGTTTCTTCCTTCGACCTCTTCATGGTCGGTTTGACGTTGCCTTAGGGTGTCTTGAGAAACCCAAGTCTGTTTGGGTTGCCTGAGTGGCATCGAGTCTGGCTGCTGTGACAACCAAAACACTGTCACTTGTCCCCGTGCCTAATGCTACTTGGCTCAGTTCCTTGAGTTCTTCGGTCATATAGGATCCGGAAGAGTCCTTCCTCTGGGACTGATTGGCTGCTGACAGAGAAAGAGAGGAGGAGGTGACTTGTATATTATGGGCTCACCAGCAGGTGTGACTGACTCTGGGGTGGTTTGCCAAGCAGCGCCATTGATGGAGGGTCCGCTACGGTCATGAGAGTCCTATGGAATCCCCACTGGAATTGGCTCTTCCTCGACTGCCAGCATCAGTGGCAGCGCCAAGACGGAGGAGAAGAGGAGACCTGGACTAGGAGCTCAATGGAGGAAACTCGAGCCTTTGTCGGTGTATAACATAATGCTTATGGTGAACTCTTTTGACATAAATTTTGTGAGCAATAATCTACTGTCTACTGTTCTCTAGTTAGTCAGCCACTTTTCGCTATATGCTGGTAAGTTCGTGCCTTCTCCAGCTCTAATAATTCCAGCTATTCTTCCTTAATAAATATATTCAATACCTTAGTTCTCTCTTTTCCAGTTCTTTTGCATTATTAGTCACAAACAACTAAGAGGGCTGGTCATTATCTTTTGAGATCATTTCCATTTGTTGTATGTTTCCAAATAGATTTAAGGTTCGTGCATTCAAATTACCTATGTATAATGTATTTTTAATATTCATTAGTGAGAATATTCATTGCACTCTTTTGAAGTTAGTTTGACGCGGAGAGGTTTTTAATTTTCATCAACTCACTTCACCCTAACATCAAATTCACGATTGCACACGAGACTAACAAGCAGTTATATTTTTTAGATATTTTTAATTACACGCTCCTCTCAAGGCTTCTCTACTTCTGTCTCTAGGAAAAACGGATTCACTGGGCTTTGTACAAATGTTTATAGTTATTCTTCTAGTTATTCTTCTCTTGATTTTAAGATTAATGATTTATCAAACATTCTCCACCGAACCTTTACTTTATCCTCACAATGAAATCACGTTCTTGCAAAAATACTTTAGCAGCTACTGCTTTCCCACCCAATTATTCTTTAAACACGTCTCCAAATTTTTAAATAATATTTTCATTTCACGTCATCCTACTACCCATGTTCCTAAATTACCTTAATTATCCAGTCTTTTATAAAGAACTCCAAGCTCTAATATCCGGACATGATACCCACAAATCCACTGAATATTCTTAGCCTTTTTAGCTTCAAAGACCGTTTGGATCCATCGATGACCTCGTGTGGTATTTACAAGTTTACTTGTCCTCTATGTAATCGAGGAACCTATACTGGATGGATACATACTTAGGTTACTAAAGTTCCGACTCGACAGTCATTGAGCTGTCAGCTATATTGTAGAACTGCCACTAAGCTTTCAAATCCCGAATTTTCCAACATAAGAAATCATGCCGATAGATGTAAATATTCCATTCAGTACAAAGACTGTAAGGTTTTGGGAAGAGCCTCCAATCATAAGACTTTAACAATTAATGAATTGTTGTTTTTTAAAAGAAAAAACTGGTTCCCTGGCTGATCACCCAGGCCACGTCTACACCTTTTTATCTCTTGTGAACTGTTTACGTTTTTGGTCAGTACTTTCTCTGTCTCCACACTTAACGGTTGGTCCTTATTCATGTTTTAACTAAGTGTTTGTTTTATCGAACCTTATATTGTGAGTTTTGATAGTTTTCATTTAATGCTATTTTACTAATTTGGCATTATTACTTTGTAGGTTGAAAATTAGGCCTGCTGGTTGATAAATATAAGTTTCTTGACTTGTTGGTGAGGTTCCCCTGCCTTCATTGTATGTATGTGTGTGTTTGTATATATATATATTATATATATATATATATATATATATATATATATATATATATATATATATATATATATATATATATATATATATATATATATATATATATATATATATATTATATATATATATATGAAAATAACATCAATTCAAATACTTTATTTTCATTTGATATGTTTTGATACACCATTTTGAATTGCTCTCTCTCTCTCTCTCTCTCTCTCTCTCTCTCTCTCTATCTCTCTCTCTCTCTCTCTATATCTATCTATTTCTTACTTATCTGTCAGTATGAGCGTTAGCATGTAAATGTACAAATGTGTTTCATATGTAAAACATCACTTTTACAGAGTTCGAATGCATATAAGCTGATACTAGGTGAGCTCCACTTCGACACTTTTTCGAGAGTTAATTTCAGTGCCGTGTTACTACTGAAATATTGAGTATATTAGTCTGTGGAACAATCTAGAGCATAAAGTTTTCTATAACTTATTTATCCGAGGTCAATATGTAATATCAATCACATAATATGAGAGTAACGTCTCATATAACTGAATGGAAATATTTTAATCAGCTTTTAAGAATCCCCTGCATTGATTATATTCGGTGATGAGAGGTGCCGCTATGTTATTAAAAATATTGCTATACTTACAGTTATATATATATATATATATATATATATATATATATATATATATATATATATATATATATATATATATTGTGACGAAGTGGCAGAGTATCTGGGTCTGGATACCATTAATACTTGGTGCACGAAATAGTCAAAGATCTGTGTCTGGACACCATTAATATTTGTTAACCCTAATTGCCAAGTATCTGGTTACTACACTTACCATTTGTACTTGTTAATACAAGAGACCCTTTTATTCCTGGGTCTGGGACACCCTTTGTACTTAGGGCACAGTTTGTTCAAGTACCTGGTTATTGCTTACCTCACTACAGCCAGACACCTGACCCTTCATCACAAATACTAAGCGACTGAATACTCTAAAGGTAAGAGTGAGCCCTTAAATAACTGAACAGTCAAGAAAACAATCAGTCTAAGTTCATTAAAATAAGTGTGAGGTAATCTTAATTAAAGGGCATCACTCCTGGTACGATTTAAAAATCTAAGTACTTCCCTGATTCTGTTTTATTTGTGGGTAACGTCACAATTATCACTCTATATTTCTACCTAGACAAACAAAATATCATGCTGGTGGTTCAATGAAATACTCATATAAATCTTAAATACAAAAATTTATTTCTAAATTCAAAATTTATAAGTGAAATCCACAATCTCAGGAAATTGTTATTACTTGAAAACAAAAGTTTAATTAATTTTTGAGTTAATTATTAAGCAAAAGTAAATCAAAGTTTATCAAGAAAATTAATTAAATTAAATCATAAAGCAATAATTAAATTTGAAATTAAATTTAATTAAATGCAAGTTAATTCACAAGTGTAAGATTCAAAATGTACACAATAGAATATTATTCAAACTAATTAAACAAAATAAAGACAATGCAGAAAAACATAATGCATAATATGAAAACAATTAAAGCATTGACAGTACAAACATTAAGCATATAAAAATGGGATATGTCAAAAGAACAAAGCAAAAGATTAATGTTTAGAAATGATAAAACCTCGAAGTGCACTTCAAAACATTTGTAAAAATACCTTATACACAGCTGCAGCTTCAATCAAAAGGCTTGTTACAATTTTACACTTCTTCACTATTTTCGTGGCGCCTTCACAAAAACCAATAGATACAATACTATGTTCAGATTCCACAAACAACACATGTATTACTAAGAATTATATAAAAATGAGTGACCAGTTCGTTACGTTACGTTACTGAAACAGCCTCACAACTGAGCAAGAGAGAGAGAGAGATTTTGAAAGAGAGAAAGAGAGAGAGAGAGAGAGAGAGAGACACTAACTCACACCGCTATCCTCCAAGCGAATGAATCTACGTTTTATATGCATAACTATCGTATCAAGGGAATGGGTGTATTTCAGTGTATATGTCTAAGACAAAAACATATTACGTCAACTCTATAGGGGTACCTAATACAGGGCCTCTTTGACTGCGTTCACATATGGCTATGAATAAGGCTCTCTTGTTCCTTCACAGGCCCGACCACGATGTGTTTACATCGATAAAGAAATCAGCTTAGCTAAGACATTCTCAAAGTGCGAAAACAACCTTCTTCAAAAGGCTTATGAGCTTTCACTCTCTCTGTGTTACGGTACTTCAAAATGAAAAGTGGGATTACTTAGCACATGTTATCTTTAAATTTGGGAATCTGAACATACCAAAACTCCTATTTCATAACATGATGCACAGGCTCCGATGTGAATCAATCATATTACCACAATTATAATTGCATTCCAAACTTACATTATAAGATTCCTCCCCGCAGGAGATTAGTTATTCCGGGGTTAAATCCAACGATTCACAATGGGATAAATAATCGGCAACTACATTGTTCTTACCAGATATGTGCTCAACCTTTATATTATACTGTTGCAGGCACAAAGACCACCTGGTCAGTCTTTGATTATGGTTTTTCATCCGCTGTATGAATGACAGTGGATTGTGATCAGACAACACTAAAACTTCTTCATTCCTAGGTCTGTTCACATACACTTCAAACTTTTTCAATGCTGTGATTAAGGCTATAGTTTCCTTTTCAATAGTTGCATAGTTTTTCTGATGCCTTTTCAGTTTCGAAGACAGGAAACACACAGGGTGTAGAAGGTTATTTTCATCTTCTTGAAGTAGAACAGCTCCAATTCCACAATCAGAGGCATCAACTTGTATCACAAATTTCTTATTAAAGTCTGGAGCTTGATGCACGGGTCTTGAAGTTAAAATGGCTTTTACCTTCTCAAAGGATTCTTGACATTCTGGAGTCCAGACAAACTTAGCTTTGGGACTAGTTAAGTCTGTCAAGGGAGCTACTACGGCTGAGAAATTTGGACAGAAACGACGATAGAATCCAGCCATGCCCAAAAGTCTTTGTAGTTGCTTCCTAGTAGTAGGGGGGGTAGCCTTACAGATACCTTCCACATTAGCATTCACCGGAGCGAGAAGGCCTTTTCCAATTTCAAACCCAAGGTACTGAACAGTCGCTTTCCCAAACTCACTCTTCTCTAGGTTGACTGTTAGTCCTGCCTCTTGTAGTTTCTTGAAAACTTTCTTCAGGATCTGCAGATGTTCTTCCCACGTTGTAGAGTAAATGACTATGTCATCAAGGTATACACCTACTCCTTCTATAGATCCTAGCAGTTGATCCATCACTCGTTGAAATGTGGCTGGTGCATTCATCAGACCAAATGGCAATACAGTATACTGATACAATCCAAAAGGAGTAATAAAAGCTGACAGCAACTTCGCATTTTCATCTAAGGGTATCTGATAATATCCCTTCAATAAGTCTATCTTGGAAACAAACTTGGCTTGCCCAATATTATCAAGTAACTGATCTATAAGAGGCAAGGGATAATTGTCAGCCATACTTATGGAATTCAGTTTCCTATAATCAGTACACATCCTAAAGGAGCCATCAGGTTTCTTCACTAACACACATGGAGAACTGAAGTGACTTGAACTGGGTTCTGCTAATCCATGTTGCAGCAAATACTGAACTTCTTTCTTCAGAACATCTCGAAGATAAGGTGATAAGCGATAAGCTCTTTGCTTGAACGATTTTCCATCTTCTTGGATCTTGATTTCATGTTTGGTCAGATTAGTATGTCTGGGTACATCAGCAAACCTTCCTTCAGATAATAACAGGTAGGAGTTTGTTGCATCTCTTCTCGATCAACAACTCTGAAGAACAAATCAGCTAACGGTGCATCCCTCTTCTGCAAGTCCATTAGCGTCTCTCTTGTTACCTGTCCAACTTCAATAGTTGAACTATCAATATCTGCTACCTCAGCTACTGCAGTTTTACTACTATCTTCAAGAACACTTTGACTTCTCGGAGTCTCTTCAGGAACAGCAGATTCTTCATTTTCTTGGGAAATCCTTTCTCGGTCAGCTCCACGGGACACATCACTCCCTTGGAACAATTGTTCTAAGTTCAAAGATCCTTCACTTGTTCCATCTTGGGCGTGCAAATCCTCAGTTTCTTCATCAACAGTCGTAATTCTCCTCATACTTCTGGTAGTTGCACAACTAGGGAACAGGTGGGGGTTATTCTTCTCCAACTCTACCGTAGGACTAATCCTCAACGGTTTGTCTGTCACTACAGGACAAGGAACAAATGGAATATCACCAACTTCATTTCCCAACAGAACATGTACACCTTCCACAGCCAGTGAGTCCTTTACAGCAAAATCAACACTCCCTGTCACCAATTCACAGGACAGGTGTAAGCGGCATATAGGAGTTACTTCCTCTCCTCCTATACCCTTCAAAATAACTGAATCTCCAGTGAGATTCTTCTCCAACATTGGGTGAGCACCACGTAACACCACACTATGGTTGCTCCCTGTATCACATAAAATCTTGACTGGTACCTGCACACTCTCTTCTTGAGTTGCCAGTGTACAATCATAGATATATGGCTTAAAAGCCTCCAAACTGCTCAGCCACTCACTGCTTGAAGTTACATTTCCACTGGTTGTTAAACACTCAGCTTGTTTAGTTTCAGTCTTCCCTGTAGTCGGATTCCTCCCCACATTGTTCTTAACAGTCTGTTTGACATGGTCACCTCTTATTATTTGACCAACAGGCTTGGACTGCTGATAATTCCAATAACACTCCTGACTGAAGTGTCCTGCTCTTCCACACTTAAAGCAGACAACATTAGGCTTTTGCAACTGTCTTGCAAAATTAGATGAGGATTTCACACTAGCTTGCTGAGGAGTATTATTACTTGTAGGTTTCCCATGTATAAAATTGTTCCTGAAACCTGGATGAGACTTAAAACCTGGGCGTGGTTGACTCTGGTACTTGACATTATAATTACGCCTACTGCTAATTATATTGTAGTCTTCACTCAGTGTAGCAGCTTTGTCAAGTTTTTTAACCTCTCTCTCTCTCAAATAGGCTCTTATATGCTCAGGAATACCTTTAAAATATTGCTCTAAAACAACTAACTCTTCTAACTCTTCAAAAGTTGTAACTTTAGCTGCCTCCAACCATCTTTTAAAACACCTTCTCACTTTATAAGCATAATCCAAGAAAGTTACTTTTTCATCCTTTCTTAAGTTTCTGAATCTTTCATTGTAGTACTCTGGGGTCAACTGGTATACTTGTAGCACATTATGTTTGAGCACCTTTTAGTCTTTACACTGATCAGCTGTTAAGGCTAGATAAGCACTTCTCCCTTTACCAATCAAGACACTTTGTAGCAAAACTGACCATTTATCTTCTGGCCATCCCATACCTGAAGCCACTTTCTCAAAGTGATCAAAGAACTCATCTAGAGCCTCTTCAGTAAATTTAGGGATTAATTTCTGCACTCTTACTACATCAAATGCAGGGTCTTGATTACCATGGTTAGGGTTAAACGGTGTTGCAGGTAAAGTGGATCTAGCTCTTATCAATTCCATCTCCCTTTCATGTCTTGCAATTTCTCTTTCCTCTTTTATCCTTTGCCTTTCATCTTCTGCATTCTGCAGCTTCTTCTTCTCTTTCTCTTCTTTCTTGTTTTTCCCTGTCTATTCTGTCTTTTTCAGCTTGTATTCTCTCTCTTTCAGCCTTTATTTTCAGCTTAATCAAACTTTCTTCTGCTTCTATGCGTCTGAGTTCTAACTCTGCATCACTTTTCTCTTTCTATTCTACTTGCTTATTTATAAGATCAGCCTGTGCTACATTCAACAACTCTTGAGCTAGTTCTAACTCATCATCATCAGTTATTCTACCAGAGTCTGATTTGTGCTTTTATCATGCTACTAGACACATGACAACCACATGCTACTGCTAGAGCACTCCACTGTGCCTTAGTCAGAGTAGTTTCAGACAACACTTGGATGGAAGGGGCTGCTAAAAATTCCTGAGTATCGAATGGAGCCATTTTTCTCAAATACAATTCTTACAATAAAATGCAAAAACAAATATATGGTCACTCTTCTAACAAAATATATTCCTAACACCACCAGTATAAGCTAGAGTGTTAATGTGATTTGTTTTCCTCCCTGGTTTCTGGGGATCATTGATACTTGGTACATAAAAGGCCAAATATCCCGGGTCTCTGGGCACCATTAATACTTGGGGGAAAGTAGCATAGAGTATCTGGGTCTGGATACCATTAATACTTGGTGCACGAAATAGTCAAAGATCTGTGTCTGGACACCATTAATATTTGTTAACCCTAATTGCCAAGTATCTGGTTACTACACTTACCATTTGTACTTGTTAATACAAGAGACCCTTTTATTCCTGGGTCTGGGACACCCTTTGTACTTAGGGCACAGTTTGTTCAAGTACCTGGTTATTGCTTACCTCACTACAGCCAGACACCTGACCCTTCATCAAAAATACTAAACGACTGAATACTCTAAAGGTAAGAGTGAGCCCTTAAATAACTGAACAGTCAAGAAAACAATCAGTCTAAGTACATTAAAATAAGTGTGAGGTAATCTTAATTAAAGGGCATCACTCCTGGTACTA
>NC_087221.1:289790-317290 GCF_015104395.2 Macrobrachium nipponense | reverse complement strand
TCTCGTAAATGTTTTCTTTTTTTCTGAGATGGAAAACGGTTCCATGGTAATGTGTTTATTTCTTAATAACTTATAATGTTACCTTATGTAAATTCTCCTTAATCTATTTTGTCTTATGTTTTCTTATCTGATCTAAAAGAAACGATTTTCCTGGTACTGAAATAATTACGACAGAAATATATAGTTATGATTCTAAATAGTAAATGATGCACTGTGATTATGATATTAGGTGTTACACTGAGCGTAAGAAAGTAAAATGCAAATCAGAGGAACATTAAAAACAATCTTACGACTGACGAAGTAAAAATTGTCTGAACAAATAGAGAATTAATTAAGTAATAAAAAAAAGTTCCTTGAAAATGTTCCATTTAAGTTAATCAGTTCAATTAATGCCACTTAAACTTTATAGCAGGAAGGTAATTCAAACAATGGAGGATAGCACAGGGTAGATAGATAGATAGATAGATAGATAGATAGATAGATAGATAGATGAGATCATTCAGTGATAAGCTATGATCCGTCTTCTTCTTCGCCAAAAGGTAAAAAACCCTTTTCAAATAAAGATCATCTACTATTCTGTGCGAATATAAATTTTTTCATCAAAAAAAGATTTTATTGTCAATTATTATAAGCAGCAACTCTCCTTAAACATTCGTTAATAACCATTCGTTAATAAGGACTCCATAACCGGTCTCTTTAAAAATCCAGAATTACTGGCGACAATCTCTAAATATCAGGTCTTGGAGAAAATGACACATGACAGTGAGACAATTTTCTTATAAAATCTAAGAGGAAGCTTTACATAGGAAAGATATTCTTTGAAGAGTTCATTATGATGGAAAAGTTGCAATCTTCTGACGGGCATCAATGTTCCTTAAAATCAGTTGTCCTGATAAAGTCTTGTGATCAAAATCCAACATAAGAGAACAGAAGATGCTCAGACAGTATACAAATTTTCCCAGATCGAGCCACATTTAATATGCGATGTGGTCGTATATTTCATTACGTTTAAAGTAAGGAATCATATTTAGTATTATTGATTTTATCTACGAAAAACCGGAAATCATATTTTCTAAGTACTTTCTTTTCAGGGAGTAAAGTTTCCTTGTAATGCATGCCCACATTAAAGCTCAAGAAGAATTTCCTGTTGCAAAATTAAAGTTGCCTGATTAATAGTATTACTGGTTTATCTGTTCATATAGCTATTTACCTAATATCTTTTCTGTTTATCTACTGACTTATTGTTCAAGACTCGCTCCTTCAGTTTTAGTAGGTTTACTAAACCCTGTCAAGAGCACAAATTCATTAAGACAAGGTCAATAATGATGGTAGTCCATAATTGAAACATAAAGTTAAATGGGAAGTTTTTCAGGTAAAAATCAACAACTGATAATTTAAAAGGAATTGTCTTATTGTAATGCCAAGGATAACAAAATTGATAGACAAATTACTTCATCCAAAAAGCCTGTATGAGAGGAAAAGGTTTTGACTGAGATATTTCTATGATTGTATGGTATAACTGTAAATGAATTCATTAAATACATAATGATGAAAAAAGATCCTTTGAAAATATAAGAAAAGGCTACAGAAAAAGTCATGACCTTTAAGAGAAAAAAGTAATATCAACGTGAGATCCAATAAGTGAAAGGATATTTATCGAATCTTTCCAGTCATCATCTCTTGGGGAGAAGGAACGAAGGTTTGGGGAGTGAAAATGGGGAACGGAAAACAAAAGTGGCGAGAAATGAGATAATCGCCAGTAAACGAAACATTAGTATGAAGAGCAGGAAAAGAATATGAGACAAACAATGAAATAGTGGATAACATAAAATACGCTGAAAAAAATAGAGAGAAAAAAGAAAATTGATTTTACACTCATTTGTTACCAGCAATAAAATACGATAGAAGTTTATCAATTTGATGTTAACTCTGGTAAAGTAGAGAGAGAGAGAGGAGAGAGAGAGAGAGAGAGAGAGAGAGAGAGAGAGAGAGAGAGAAAGTTGAATGGATATAGTGAAGAATATTGATGAGACGAGAAATTAAAATCTAACGAATATACATCTTGTTGCTAAAAGCAAAGAGAAGGTAATTTTCTGGAGGAATTGAGTAGTACCCGACTCTCTCTCTCTCTCTCTCTCTCTCTCTCTCTCTCTCTCTCTCTCTCTCTCTCTCTCAGCCGCCATAATCTCATATACTTCTCAGTTTTACTTTCTTCTCTAATGAAAAGATTTACGTAGCATTATGATGAAATGTTATAAGACGCAATGTAGCATGATGTTGGAGGAAGTTTGGCGGCGAAAGTTGCATAATGAGAATTCGAAGTTAATTTTCCTGCCAAGTTATGAAGGAGCCGATGCTTTGCCTCAACTTTTGTCGACTGATTAACGAGCCAAAGTTTCATGATGATTCTGTCGCCTTTACATCCACCTCCAGTGGCTCCTCCTCTGTTATCTTCATCATCTAAGTAAGACTTGATCTCTGTCTGTGTTCAAGTCAATGTTATTTATACCGTGACGGGGAAGCGGGAATAAAATCTTTATCGTCAAACCTCACTGATTGCTCAGAATCACGAGACATTTAAATCACTAGAAATAGATGACTTATGGTAGGGTGCTGCAACAGATTGCAAAGTGAAGAATGAAATGGCTCCACGGACTAGGCGTAAGAATTTCTTTTGTTTCATCATCTTGACCATTTCTATTCTCCCATTAAAATTACCAGTTTTGGAAATAGGTAAGCGTCTTAAACAAAACGTTCCATATTTCTTTCTTTTTTTTTTTTTTTTTTTTTTCTACGAAATCGTTTGAAATTGGTCATGGAATTTCGAGTAGACCTTCGATTTCCAATGGACAATATGGGTCACTTGTGCTCTTATCTATGACTAAGGAAGAAATGAAACTGAGTTAAAGAGACTTTTTTAAGGAAAGCTTCTAAAGTCTTTAGAATTTTCTGTGTTTGTTACAAAATTACCTGGTGGCCCTTTCATTTTTACACTTTCCAGTTACCTATGGCTTTAATAGATTTTTGCCTAATTTATATCAAATTACTGTCCATTATACAAAAATGAAAAGGTAAATCTTATATTTGAGGTATTTTTTCGGTTTAAGTTTAAACATCAAATTAAAGAAAGAAGATAAGTTTCACGAAAATAGAAAGAGTCGAGGCTGCAGCGCATTTCGAGTAAAAAGGAAAGATTTCAATGCGAATTCATTGCGTAAATATGGTTGGACTAATTATCAAACACAGCTAAATGAAAGTCGGGTTTTATCAGACCAAACACAAAGAGCGCAAATGGCGTAGAACCTTCGTTCATTCTGGAGAGAGCATCAGTTGCCATTTCTAGAAAATTAGCTTCGTCTTCGCAATAAAGTCTTCTTGATTTGATTCTTACTATTTTCATTTCAAAAGGCTTGGGAAGAATGCTTCGACTTCGGTTCAATGCAAAAGCTGTTCGTCTGGGCAATGTTGTTCAGAAATGTCTCAGACCTGTATCATCTCTTTCAAGAAATTTTGTTTTTCCTTTTCTTCACCTTTAAGGCGCTTCCAGTTTCCTCGAATAATTCCTGATGAGGCAGAATCATGCTTCTGACCGGGAATTTTTTAATTTAACTACAAATAGAACTGTCCCTGCACAATCCCATCACATTATACTGCATTCGAAGCTCTTTATGTAATCGTAAAATCGATCTAAATAAAACACTTTTATTTCATCCATGTATGCCGTTATAGGCAAAGTAAACCTGTCGAGCTTGCTACATTTTAATAGCAATATTTCCTTTCAGTTAATAGGCCATTCGATCCTCTTGTTTACAAAATGTACATTGGGTTTTCATACATTGTATATTACTTTGCCGAACAATATCCTTGTTATCTTTCGTTTTCCCAGTAAAATGTACTGTGACGTTCACAAGACCGCCGACACTCACTCCTACAGATGAAGTAGTGGGTGTCGGTGGACTCCGAATTCGACTGTACACAATATTAAATCTTCAAAAATTTCTCATATAAGGTGATTAAACTAACGGGGGTAAGTTTTAACAAAATGTTTACTTTCTCATTCTTTTCTTCTGTGAATTAACCCTTAATTGCGAAGGTAAAGGAAACCACGACATTCCTTTAGTAGAATCCTTGGCTTGTTTAATGATGGAGTCATTTGCCCACTTCCCTGTAGTCAACAAATGTTATTTGACTGTAATGGCTAAAATTAAACAATAAAGCCTAAAAAATCTACAGCTTTAATGAAACGGTAAGAGCGAGTGCGTAAGTTTCACCCAATTTCCCTCTTCTAGAAAAGAGACCTGGGAATTTTATTAAAATTAAACATTTTGGCTATCAGCCGTGTTTCCTGATATTGTTATTTGAACTTGGATAGCAATGCTAAATTGCTCTCCTACCTCACAGACATAATTTTATTTGGGCGCCTCTTGTTCTCCATTTATTACCCCACCATATATATGCCTTCCCCCACTCCCCCCCAAAAGTAATATCCAGAATAGAACTGCCCCTGATTCTTGGGCAAACCATAATAAGCCTGCTCCCTCATCTGAGGCAGTGCCAAAGAAGGATTACAGCCGCAGTTATTGCACTACCTCTCGAGTGAATGGGCACTCATCTTCTGCGTCACCTCCTCGAGTTAGATAACCTGCACATCAATTGACAGCATCCAATAACTCTAGCTAGCGCGCAAATCTTCATCATAAGGGAAGACAAAGTCCCCCATTTGAGTAAAATTGATCCATGTAAAATAGATACTTCCAATTGTTCAGTTGAGAGTCACATGACCTTGCTGATCCAAACATGTACACTTGCAGTAGCAAGATGTATTCCTGGAGGCTAATGACATCCTCCTGGAGCAAGATTGTAAGCCCTCTGCCAAATTTCGGTGGACCAGGAGTCAGACCCCCTCAACAAGCAATTTCTCCGGCATAAAATGTCCCATGCAACCTGCCTCCAAGTCACTGCCAGTGCCACTTGCACGGATGTCTTCACCAGTGCCAGGTTCCACTTGATGAGAATGAAGAGGCCTTGATCACTCCACATCCTGTGTCCATCCAGCCCGATCACAGTGCCAGCCCCACAAAGTACCATTGATCTCTCTATCAGAGACCCCAATTGTGACTCCAAATCTCTGACAGGCCGTCTTAAGGGTCCTGGAAAGTTCCATGTTCTGTCCACCAGGGATAATGAGCCCATTCAAGTTTCAATTTCTGTGCCTGGACCTGCATCAGTGTCAGTACCAGAGCATGCATCTAATCTCTTTGCAGGAGACATCAGTCCAGATCACTTCTCACCTCCCAGTTTGGCAGTGCTACCACTGCTGGTGAGAGAGGTCACTAGATATCCACTAGAAATCCAACCTGATCCTCATGACCACAATGGAAGTCCACACCACTGCGCAGCCTCACAAGCCGTGCCTGAGTCGCCATCCTAATTTGAAAGCCACTCACTCCAACACCACTGAGATCTTCCTCTTCTCCCCAGTCACCAGCCAATCAACCCTTGAGTCATGATTCTGCCACATCTCAACTGGCCAATGAACCCAAGCAACACTGATAGCACGTATCTGAGCCTCCAGTTGACATAGCAGCTTGGACAGGTGGCCCTCGCATATTTTCCCACAACTCAGTTCCCTCACGTCCTCCGATGACATCGAAATACCGGCCTTGGAGAGGATCAAAAAGGAAAAACAGTAACAGGCATAGATGCTCCAGTCAGCTTATGAGAGTTGATGAACTTTCCTTGCACTCGTGCCTTTGGTACACTACCCAGATAAGGATACCAGATCTCTTCCCATATTATTTCCTCTTATAACTTTTGTAATATTCCCCCTTACCTTTGAGTGGTATTCGTCATGTTTTTCATGCTTTATTAAGGCACCTTTCCTTGATTCATGTTCTACTCATGCTGAGTGCCAAGCGCCAGTCTTCTGACAGTAGAAATTGTTTGACTCACTGTAATGCCATCACAGGTATGGTAAATCATGAATTGTATGCACCAGAGCCATAAGGCTCTAAGCAGATGAGTGCCTCATTTGGCACAGTGCCATATTCTTAGATAATGGCACATGTACCTGTCAAAAGAGTCGTGCCCTCTGACTGACTTACTACATCCACCAGCCTCTACCAGTGTACTTTGATGCCCTTTGGGCTAAAAACAAATATAACCATTACAGAGGCTGCTGAATAAAATCCTCGGCATATTGATTGTCAATTTTCCTTTATGGATACTTCTTACTCTTACATCTGTCATTTATTTTATATTTTTCTATTTCCGTGTAATTGAATAATCCCAAGTCCTTGACTCAATAACCTTTCCTAGTAATTTCTGAACCTCTGGCTCCCGGTAGCCAATTTCATGTACTGATACATCACAGGTGCTGATAAAGGTGCCTCCTGTCACTTGTATATATAATGCCCAAATGGCACATGGCTGTCGTACTGAGTATCGTGGCACTACGATGATTACAGTATGACCTGCATTGATTATATTTGATGTTGTTTTGATATCGGATTCAGCGAAGTGAAGTTTAACGTAACTGTTTAAAGTCCAAGTTATCGGAATCGAGTTCATTTTCAGCACCCATTGTACGACTCCTCCATTCCTTGATCAAACGCCTTTTCAGTTAGGTCACCTTTTGCCTTTTAGATTACAGATCAGCGGTTAGTTAGCTGTCGACCTGTTCATCACTTTATGCGCAGTGGCATTCCCACTGTATTCCCCTTCCTTACTGCGCCCCATGAAGAGGGCTCCCTTTCGTGTTTATCGAAAGGATACCGTGTTCATTTTCATCTGATATCCTGTATTAAGGGACCACTGTTTACCTATCAAAGTTACGCTATTATTTTTCTGATTTGTGTTTTTATTTTGTAAATACGTGCAATTAAGTTAAACCATAAGAGCTTACCTCTTCACTCCCCCTTCTGAAGAAGGCCATCAGCCGTAGTTGTGTACATGTTTCTATTTAACAGTAAGGCAAAGGCCAGAATAGGGTTATCTCAAGGTAAGCTGCATCCATTTCCAATGTAACCCATTTGGTTAAACTATATATACGTGTGCTTGTTGATGTATGTTCATGCGTGTACGTGGCGTGTACGTGTTATGTGCGGCGTCTTTGACGTAAGATCGTATTCATATAATGCACTCAACCAAAATATAATCATAACTACGTTAAAGATGACTACATAAAACATATTCTAAAAAGATGAAACTACAAAGACAAACCTGAAAAAAAAACTAAAAGTAAAACCCAAGATTTCTTGAAATCAGAGGAAATCCAGGATCATAGTCAAGCTTTTAGGAAGGTTTTAGACAAAAAAGAAGATTTCCTATTTCATTAATAGCTTCGATATGTTAAGATGATTAACATAGGGAATTATTTCTTCTCTTTTTTTTTTTTTACTTCTCGACTCTTTCCTTGTTCTTTTTTTTATTAGATGTTTGAATGTATTATACGTTCAGCTATCTATTTCTTATGTATTTAGGCATGTGTCTCCAGAAGTTAAAACAAAAAAACAAAAAACTAAAACAATGTAAGAAAAGAGAATCAGAGGCAAACGTTAGGGTCAATGAATACTGATTTTCAGTCGTAAACTAATCGCAACCATTATGCATCAGTAACGGCTGTCATGTTCAGCTTTTGACTCCATATATAAATTTTAGAGCTTATTTTAACTTCAATGCGTCAAATGATTCTTTTAATTTTTTTATATTCTTCCAACATGTTCTTTCTGTTATCAAATCTTAAAGTTCCTCCTATTTAGTCATTTTCCCATTATGTAGAATAGGAACCCAAAAATATTGCTGCCTTTCAAATTTAAATTTTTGAACTTTTTCATAACATAAATGTTATGAGAAGTTCTTAGCACTACAATAATTTCTATATAGTATTTGAGCGTCACAATGTTAGATTTAATCTACATTATGCTTCATTTACCTATTTATTTCTCAAAAAGCTATAAAGACCAAGTGGAAACATCACTGTGATCTTTTTAGATATGTTCGCAAACCGTGCAGCTGAAAATAAAATAAATAAAATGCTAAAGCAACCAGGGTCTTTTAATTAGATAACGCTTTAATATAATTTTTCTGAGAACATTACTTTAGTCATAAAAGAACTGGAGACCTACATAAAAATAAACACCATGAATATAAATGCAAACGCTGAAACGTGACCATATCTAGGTACGTAATGAGACAAAGACTATGGACTAACCAACCAACATGTGATTGATTGATTGATTGATACTATATAAAATAGCATCGCAGCAACTACTATGGATTCTACAGATAGTGCAAGCACGTTTTTGGCGAGGTTTTGCTATCGTGTATTACACCCAGTGCCGTAATTTTAAGAGTATATCATGAATCACTAATAGTAAAGAATAAAGACACTTGTCCCTGTACCTAGAGGCAAAAGCTCGATTAGCCAGAAATTGATACATAGGTAAAATGGATGCTTAATTTCAGTAGGTAATAACTGCTTCGCTTTAGTTTCGACGCAGGCACCAAATGTAAAAATATGTTTATATCATAAAAACTGGCGATTTCGTAGCGTAAGATATACAATCTCGGTAGCTTGCAAAAGCAGCTTATTGGCAGTTTCCAAGAATAACAGAAAAAAGCCCAAACATGAAATTGTGATCAAAAGAAAACATAGGCCAGCTCTGATTCTATCCCTAAAAATGACGTACTTCGTTGATGAAAAAAGAGATAATTATTGAAGACCCATTTTCTCAAAACATATTTATATGTGTGTGTGTGTATGTGAGAGCGTGTGTGTACGCATATACACTAGCGTTAATCGGCTAGGATCATAAGCTGCAATTGACAGATATAGAAGTACCACTAAGAGTGACTACTTCACTAACTGTTCTGGCCGCATTCCTGAGAGAGAGAGAGAGAGAGAGAGAGAGAGAGAGAGAGAGAGAGAGAGAGAATTTCTTAGGTCGCTGCTCACTTCGATACAAACTTTTGCTAGACAAGCTTCGTTTTCGTCTGGCTGCTTCAATCAGCGTCTCCATTTCAACTTGAAAACTTCCAGTAATTTCTATCATTGGCATAAATGGCTCTCGACTCTCCCTGGGACAAACAGGGTCTCGGCTGTGAAGGACAGCCTTCACTTTAGCAATTACTGTCGCTACTAGTTATAATATATATATATATATATATATATATATATATATATATATATATATATATAGAGAGAGAGAGAGAGAGAGAGAGAGAGAGAGAGAGAGAGAGAGAGAGAGAGAGAGAGAGGTGAAAGAGGGGGAATGGCTTAATAATATGTTAAAGTGTTTTATATAATAATAAAGTCACATAGCTCTGCTCGCCTAGAGACACTGCAAAGTTCACAGCGGAGAGAATGGTATTTGCTGAACAAGCAACTTGTCTCAGAGGTCGTTCCCCGTTTACGAGGCATGTGCATTCGTTTGTACGCGTATTTACAGGGCCTACTGGTTCAGGGTACTTGTGGAAGACACATTCTTTGTGCAAAGAAGAGAACAAAGCTGGTTTGCTCTAAGTGTCGGGAGAAAACGCCCATCGAAAAGATGGGTCCGATTCCATGGTTGATTAGGAATGGATTCTCTACTGACTAATACTAGACAATGTTGACTTGTTTGGGGTTTGAGAGTGTAACCTTAGTCCGGAAGGTAGAATGTTATCTTATTGGTTTTCTTTATGGGCAGATTTGGGTATTTGTGCCATTATGACTTGTTAATCATTTTGTTCTTTGTTATACCAAAATTGCTTTGGAGGAAATAAATGATATTTTTGTATATTTACGCAGTCTTAATAAGCCTCGTGACATCTTACAGACAGGGCACCGTGCAACAGGTAAGAGTTCCCAGTTTGTGTAGTTTAGGGAATAAAGGGGTGTAATAGTGGTGCCGCCAGCGGTAAAGGCTTTTTTTATATATTTTTCAAGCTGTAGGTACGCTCCGAAGGGACTGGTGACCAGTTAGAAATAGGGGGGTTTCGGTTTTTATTTTGATAGGAGAAGGGGTTATTAATCATGTCACAGGCAACCTCAGGGTCACTACTGCTGATTCGACAAGAGAGAAGCTGTTTTCCTCAGACAGTCTTCCTCTCCCAAGCCAAGTCAGTTGATTTATTGAGATTACGGAATAAAGGTGTTTAGAGAGAGAAAAGTTTAGTTTTCGACGATATTAAAGTGTTCGCAGTTCGCGCATGTTTGTGGTGTATGTGAATTCGGTTTACGGTCATATGAAGACGCAAGTGTATTTTCGAGTTTTTTTTCTTTTTTATTTTTTTTCCTCTTTTGTTTTGTGGATTTTCTTTAACTTTTTGTTCTTGTTCATGTTCCTTGTGTTGTGTGTGGCGAACTTGCCTGAGTGGGATTTTTGCGGCAAGTCGTGTCAGAGAGAGAGAGAGAGAGAGAGAGAGAGGAGATAGAGAGAGAGAGAGAGAGAGTTAGAGAGAAGGACTTACGAGTTAGCTTCGGAAACACCTTACGTTCTTACCTTTTACCTTTCTTGTTATTATTATATTGTCATTTTCGTGGGGTTGATTTTGTGATTGGGGACGGGGGCACGCTTACCTTTTGTTATCTGTTGTTGGGAAAAAAAATTTTTTTCTCCTTGATTGGGTTTAGTGTATATAAGTACATTGATGTTATTGAGATCGGGGAACAGCCTTGGGAAACAAGATAAAATGGCAGATACCAAACCGACGACGCTACTGCATCACGTGACGAACATTTCTGCGGGGGTCAGCCCGTTCAAAGGGATCGTGGATGGCGCTTTGTCACAACCTGTGAATATTTTCATAGAAGGAATTAATAACTATTTAGCGGGAAAGAATATAGTACACGATGTAGAGGCATTCAGAGAGGCAAAAGCTTTGCTAGATTTCAATAAGGGAGACCTCAGTCATAGGCCAAGGAGTTTCCAATTTACGAAATGTCGTACCTGGACAGACTTGCAAGCATTTTTTGAAAACAGATATGGCTCAAAGGAACACGGAGATATGAGAGACTTCGAGGTCTTTATAAACGGACGGAAAGGCACTAATAGCCTTGTAGAACATAGTTCAAAGCTGTTTGACGCAGTGGCAGATTGGGTAGGAAAATTGAAAACATCTAAATGGGTTACAGGGGATAATCTCCCTCTAAATAATGTTCATAAACTGATCTATTTTTCCCTGCTCTTACACGAGGTACCCAATGCAATAGTGGATAGCTTTGATGAAAAGGTTGAGCCTACCTCAGACGAAGAATTACTTTATACTCAAATAGATAAACACAGGTCTAAATGTCCCACCGTAGATAGCACAATTTTTAATGGGACAGGCCCGAGGGATAGAGTACAGAGAGACACGGAACTTTCTCCTCATCGTCTGTGTGCAAAAGTTGAGTATAACAAAAGATCGATCGATCAAAAGCAACAGCAGTTGCGTTGTTTCAACTGCAATAAACCAGGACATCCAAAGAAATTGTGTAGGGTTAAATATTGCGGAATGTGTAAAAGTACTGAGCATTATTGGCAGTCTTGTCCATCTCAGATACGGAGAGATGCGAGGCCTGCACCGCAAGGTTCTGGTAATTATAATGTGAGAACTTCCCAGGCGGGTCAAACCAGAGGGCAAAGGGATCGGCGAAATTTTTGGAAGCCCGATCAACAAAAAGGGTACAGGTGATTGGTACATGCCATTGTGGTCTCGTGGGGGACGCCCCAGAGCCCAAAGCCCATAGTCTATGGAACAGTAGGGGATGTGGATATCCCGGTTTTCATAGACACTGGGCATCAATAAATCTAATGGACTATAATTTGTATCAATCCATGTTCTCCAATTACCCTTTGCAGCCCTCTACGGAGACGGTGTGTGATGTGCAAGCCCATAGATTAAACACCCGGGTTGTGTACAAATAAGGTTTGCTCTCGGTGACAGAGTGTTAACAGAACCTTTTTTGGTAATAAAAGGAATTGCCTTAGGTAATAAAATCTTGTAGAAGACACAAGATTTCGATCCATGCGGGTGCTAATGGGATAACAATCGGGAAAATGAATTACCTCATACCTTATGAGGACGTGAATAGAATGGAGGACATGGAGGTTATTGAAAGAGGAGAGGTGCTCGGTGGTATTAATTGCGGTGATACGAGTGTTATGGGGAGGTAATGTTAAAACACGTTGGTGATGCATGGGAGATGATTACGGGAGTCTATCAGAGTTCATAGTGGTAACAATGATACTAACAATACTGGTGATGATACTAATATGGATGTTGTTTCTGATACTAACAATGCTGGGATAATACTGAGGGTGGTAATTTGTATGGGGGCGGTGGCAAGGGGAGATACTAACCACAAATATAGAGGTGTTTTATTTGAAGATATTATGTTACTACCAGGTTCAAAGGTTATGGTAAAAGTAAATTGAAGGAAATGAGAAAACCAGATGTGTGTGTTATTGAAAACAGTGAAAAGCTCAGGGGAGTTGTTAGCACGGCATCGGTGAACAGTGTATCCAAGAATGGGGTTACGTGGGTGGAGCTATTAAACTGTAATGATACAGTTAGGAGATACCAGAAAATACATATAGTAGACTTCCATGATTGGAACTGCGATAGTGGTTCTGTGGCTATCGTAGAGGGGAAACCTGAGTTTTCGGAGGCAGAAATACAATCAAAGGACAACATTTAGTGAAACATTTGGTCTAATGTAGGATTATAGCGAACACGTTGAAGCGATAAGCGGGCTCTTGGCGGAATTTGGGGATACGGTAGCTTGCAAGGTGATAAATTGGGGTTGACTAATGTCTTAGAGCATAGGTCAAATTTGGAGAGCAACACAAAACCAGATTTATATCCTGCATATCGCATACCTTTCAAAATCAGAGAACAGGTAGAGAAAGAAGTTAATAGATGGGAAGAAGAAGGAATCATTAGACCCAGTGTGTCTCCTTACAACTTTCCCTTCGTAGCGGTACCTAAGAAAGACGGTTCGGTCCGTGTATGCGTCGATTTTAGACGTTTAAATGAGAAAACGATCCTGACTGCTACCCAGTTGCGTGCATACCAGATCTTTTTGTCGAAAATTGGGGGGTTACATAATATTTATAGCTCAATTGATTTGTCGCAAGGTTTCTTACAGGTCCCTCTCAGCGAGAGTAGCAAGGAATATACTGCCTTTCAGTGCCCAAGGGACACTATGAATTTACGCGAATGCCTTTCGGTTTATCGGGCAGTCCGATGACTTTTACCAGGTTGGTGAACACAGTTTTGCACGGGTTATTGGGCAAAAATGTTTTGTGTATATGGATGACATCCTGATCGCAACGGACACGATCGCGCAACACCTGGAAGTGCTTAGAGAAGTACTTAGGAGGCTTAGATTAGCGGGGTTTGAAAATCAAGCTAGCCAAGTGTTCGTTCTTGAAAAAAAAGCAGATCACATATCTAGGTCACGTCATATCTAAGGAAGGGGTTAGAGTAAATGACGATAAAGTCAAAGCAATAGCGAATTTTCGCATCCCCAGATCAAAGAAAAGAGATTAAGTCATTCCTGGGTATCGCCGGTTTCTTCAGGAGTTCGTAAAAGGGTTTTCTAACATAGCAGCTCCCCTAACTGAGTGTTGCGGGAAGACGTTCAATTTCAATGGAAGGAATCCCAGGCGGAGAGTTTTCAAAGGCTTAAAGATGCGCTAATGAATCCCCCGGTTTTGAAGTTTCCAGATTTTAAGGAACCTTTTACATTTAGTGACTGATGCAAGCCAGGAAGGCATAGGTGCATGCCTTATGCAAAAGTTTGATGGAAAATTTCATCCTATAGCTTTTTATAGCAGGGAAGTTCAGGACAAAAGGCAGTAACGAGAAGTCCATGGCCACCATAGATCAAGGAAGCCTTTGCAATAGTGTCGAGCTTAGTTCATTTTTAAAATGTTACTGATGGGAATAAAGTAGAGTCCTTACAGACCACAAACGTTACTCGATCTTTTTAATAAACCCGATTTGTCTCCCAAAAGAGCTCGATGGTTTCTAACTATCAGAGATTTTGATGCAAAGCTCAAATATATTAGAGGGCAAATTTAATGTTGTCGCGGACGCTTTGAGCCAGGAGTTTTCATGACGCGGAAGGTTGTCCAAGTCGCGCAGGTCACTAACGAAGCCATACAATGGGATATACCCCTCATAGAGCTAAAGCAAGATGAAGACGAGGTCTTAGCAGATGCGAAAGCATTTCTGCGAGGGGAATAGTCAAGAAAACGTTATAGCTTGCCTTTTTCGGGTTTGGAGTTAGAAGGAAATCTGTTGTTAGGAAAATTAAATATAAGTTGAGAACCAGTGAAAGTAAAGGAGATACGACACAGATCGTAATTCCGAAAGTCCTAATTCCAGTGGTTTTAGATATAGTTCATTGCAGGTTCGGTATCCTCACTGGGAATAGAAAAAAACTTATGATGAGGTTCGGGGCTAAATACATTTGGAAAAATATGGGTAAAGATGTGGAAAATTTCGTAAGGAATTGTGCGGTGTGCAACGCATGTAAGCCTGCTAGGGCAACGTCATGCAAATTAGGATCGTATCCTATACCGAGTAAACCTTTTCAGAGAATACATATGGACGTCTTAGGGAATTTTTGTGAGTCTAGATACGCGAACAAGTACTTGCTAGTGATAATAGATGACTTACAAGGATAGTAGAAATTTTCCCACTTAAGCATAAAACGGCCGAAGAAGTAGCCATAGCATTTTTCAATGGTATCGTTTGCAGATACGGTTCACCGAAGTTCTATTAACCGACAATGGAGGGAATTTGTGAACAAAACCTTGGAGTCTTTAGCTGAATTCATGGGAATACAGAAAGTAACAATTATTCCATACAGACCCGAGGCTAATGGGTTGTGCGTACGAGCGAACAGGAAAGTGCTCGAAGCGCTCAGAAAAAACGGTAGGTGGTAATGATAGAAATTGGGACAGATATTAACGTTGTTAGACATAGCATTAACACATGGTTAGCGATTCAATTAAAATGTCCCCTTTTGAAGCTTTGTTTGGTTATCCAGCGCGAGGCACATTTGATTTGTTAACTACGCCCTCACCAGGGGAAGGATCAGTTGAAGCGCTGATATCCACAGCGAGAGAGAGACACGCATGTCTAGCCGTAATCTCGAGTCCACAACCAGAGATATGGTTCAGAAGAGTATTAGTAAATCATCTGATCCCAAGATCAATGTCGGTGATAAGGTATTTTTAAAAGTTAACATGAGAAATGATTTAAATTACAAACTAGGCTTGAAGTTTGAAGGTCCTTTTAAAGTCATTGAAGAGAAAATTGGAAATAGGTTTGTAGTTTTAAATGAACGAACAGGTCAGTCGATGCTAACACATACCTCGAAATTGAAAGAATTGGGTTGTGGCAATTAATATATGATCGCGCAATTGCGTTCATTTTTCCTTTTTTTCTTGTTATCTGTTTTTTGTAATTTGATGACAGAATGGCTTTGCAACCTTTTTTTTTCCTTCCTTGTTTCTTCGAATGTTTTTTCTCTCTTAGGGATGTAAGTCCTGCGGCGTTTTGGCGTAAGATTTCGGGGTTAATATTTTTCGGCAAATGTTTGCTTTAGCTGAGAAACGAGATGGTTTTTTTTTTAGCGTGGGGTCAGTAATTAAATAGAGGAATTATTTATGTCACCTGAGTGGTGTTATTATTAAGATGATGGTTTATGATAATGAGATGGTTTCTGGGGGGTGTGCTTACGAAGATCAGTACTAAACATTTTTTTTTGAGAATCATGAGTTTCTAGCGTCGCGGGTCTGATTATGCTGCAATGCTAAGCACCTGACGTGTTCATAGGTGGGTTTCTTTTTTTGCTGAAGTTGCTGTAAGGAGTCCGGTTGCGAACCTTCCCTTTGGAATTGTTGACTCGGGGATTTGCACGGTTTTTCGAGATGCCATTATGACATTTCACGAGAACGTGTCATATAAGGGGATTTTTTTTTTTTCTTGTCGATAGGGTTGCTGCGCTAGCAGATTCTGTAACGGTACACATTCCTTTTTGGGAAAAGATGTTGAATTATATATGTTTTTTTTTTTCTTTCTTAACGTCGTCCGAGATGATTAAACAACTGATGGTTTTTTTTTTTCTTTTCTCTTATGTGCGCTGTGTAATGGGGAGGAGGGGAAAGTTCACTTACTATTGTTGTATTATCTTATTTTTTTTATTTATTTTTTTTTCTCTTCTTTTTCTTTTCTTACGAGAGATGTTGCAATGAGGGGTTAAGCTCTAATAGCATTTATCTATTAGATAGAAGATATAATTTGTCAGGGTATGTGGGTTGGATAGAAGGGGTGTTCGGCATTATATTTTATGGAGGCTAGTTATATAAACCATAAAGGGGTTTTTACTGTTAAACTTTATGAGTTCTCTTTTGATAGTGTGTTTGTCAGATATGGGATTATTTGTGAGAATTCAGTAGGTAAAGATTATTTGGTTTAGCGAGGAATTTTTCTTTTTCTAATATTTGATTAGTAGATTGAATATATTAATTAGTGACGAATTTGTGGGGTAAAAACAAGACTTTAGTTATTTTATGACCATGTAGACCTTTTAAATACGGACACACAATGACTTTGGAGAATTCCCAACTCTACGTGAGGATGCCAAGGGAGACGACTTCGTTCTACAGTACCAGAGATTGAGTCAAGTCTACACACGAAGGGCATTTTTGTGGACTGCCTTGGCAAAGGATGAGATGTCTTCGATATAATTTCTGGGATAAACCAGGAGTCTACAGTCTTCGATGAGGCGGGTGCGAGTAGCACTTGCATAGAATAACGGGGTGGTGACCACGTTTACTTCAGTAGAAAACGTCGAATCTACAGTTTAGCGACGGGAGGGTGTTGGATACACTCACGAGGGTCGCAGACGCTGAATAATGGCGCGTGCTGAGTTGTTTCGAGTTGGGTTACGTACTCGACCTGCGTCTACAACAATTCGCTCATTCTACAGGGATCCCAGCTGTTTGACAGTCCCTGCAGGATTCTTACAGGCTTCTTCATGGTACTTAGTCGGCGTGTCTACAACTCGTCGATAAAGGTGTTTCACCGACACCTTCATGGTTCGAATCCCGCCTACAGTGGAGTCCATTACTGTCCCGCCACTCGAAGATAGTGGTGAAGAAGAACCTTTTTTTTTCGATGACCGCTATACTATACCAATAGTAATGATCATGTTAGCCGCTATACTGATCGCCATTTGTGTACTTGGAGTCCTTAAACTTTTATGCATTCGACGAAGCACAAGTGCTCCGGCAACGGAGGTGGCTTTAAGTCATGTGGTACAGTGATACATTGGGCGTTAGTTGCCGATATGGTGTGAGACGGGAGTGCATTATTTTCTTTTTTGAGCCAGCCTCTGGTTTTATATATATTGTAAGACGCTTGTGTGTCTAGAGCTAGGCGGGTGCTAGCATGGGGTAGCCGAGCTCCTATAGAGAGGTGAAAGAGGGGGAATGGCTAATAATATGTTTAAAGTGTTTTAAATAATAATAAAGTCACATAGCTCTGCTCGCCTAGAGACAAGGGGTGGTACACTGCAAAGTTCACAGCGGAGAGAATGGTATTTGCTGAACAAGCAACTTGTCTCAGAGGGTATTTTGGGTATTTGTGCCATTATGACTTGTTAATCATTTTGTTCTTTGTTATAACCAATTGCTTTGGGAAATAAATGATATTTTTGTATATTTACGCAGTCTTAATAAGCCTCGTGACATCTTACAGACAGGGCACCGTTGGCAACAGGTAAGAGTTCCCAGTTTGTGTAGTTTAGGGAATAAAGGGGGTGTAATATATATATATATATATATATCTATATATATATATATATATATATATATATATATATATAGATATATATATATATATATATCTAATAGGAGCCCATAAAAACACAAAAATATAGAGACAAAAGTACTATATTTCAGAGACTGCTGTCTCCCTCATCAGGTAGATGAATGAGAAAAGTTTACAGAAAAGGTGGTATTTATACCAAGAGGTCCATCCACAGGCAAGCCAATTTAGGTCACTCCCGCTAATAATCTTCCTTTAATCTTCTTAAGTGTTGGTTGAATGAAAACCTTGTCGATCGTATCTGAAATCCGTGATCCTTTTGAGATGTTCATTACCTGCCTCTGCCTCTCTTTTATTAAGGCCGATTCCATCATTTGACTCTTGTACCGGCAGTTGCTGCTATAAATTACACATGACAAATTCCAGTTTATTCTATGGTTATGTTCATTTATATGGTTGAAAATAGCCTAGTGCTGTTGTCCATACCTAACTGACCGTTTGTGTTGTATTAATCTCTGGGGAAGTGATTTACCTGTAAATCCGATATAAGATTGGTCACAGTCCTGGCATGGGATCTCGTAAACCCTAGTGTCCTTGGGAGATGTCTTTTGTTGGACGTTAATCAGGGATTTGGCTAAGGTGTTGGGTAAGTAAATGCAAAAGGGTTAGATTTTCCGAGGGTGTGGGTTACTCTCTTAATCGTGTCCAGGTGAGGAATTTTTATTTTATTGTTGGGTGTATCTCTGGTCTTGTCTTTAGGGGGTCGGAAGAAAATTATTTTTGCTTTGTGAATTGCAGCAGCCTTAATTCCAGGTACTGACCTGTGAGAAATGCAAATCTCCACCTAAGGCAAGTCTGCTGATATGGAAACCCAGGATCAATCACGTGGTGTCGCCATCTTGAATTAGAAAATTCCACGAGGGTACTCACGCATGCGCGGAGAAGATGCCCATTAGGCCACCTGGATCCTCATCACCTAGGAAAGTTGATAAAAACCATGGTATCGGCAGATGTGCTCTCAGAATTCGTTGGATGCTGTCCAGGACACATCTGTCCTTCCCCTTGCTATCTGGGACTGAACCATTTTAAACACGTGGCTGTGGAGCCTAATGATCTTTTGTGGTTCCATTTTAATTGCTCTCTCCGCCCTCATCGCTAGCCCCCTTGAAGTACGAGGAACACCTCTCCTGACATGGTATTGTACCAAGTTTTAAGGTTGTTAGCCAGTCACATCACTTCTAGCCTATTACTGTTTTATTTTCATTTCATTGTGTGATATACCTGCATTGAGAACTGTATTGTCCCTTTTATTTGTGCTGCTTCAATTTGCAAAGCATTTAGGTGAAGTGTAACGAGAACAGTTAGATTGCGAATTACCAGAATCTAGTCCATTTCCAGATACCCTATGTGCAATTCCTCGATTTTTTAATCGGAAGCCTTATTCCAGTGAAGTAATCATAGGTGTTTTCAATTATAGATTAGGAGTTAGTCAGCTGTGGTTTCTGTGCATCACCTTGTGTGTAACATTGGGTCTACAGTTTACCGTACAGCACCCTTAGAATCAGGATCCTATTGTGTTTTTCCGTCAAGAATACACCACATTGCTTTTTCATCATGAACTGAGGGACTGTTGGATTTTTGTGCGGATGTAGTGGCAGTCTCTGCATTACTCTTACTCTATTTCACCCCTGTTATTTCCTGTCTGGGCTTGTGTGGTTATTCATTGTTACCCTCAGCAATACCCCACAGCTATGCTCCCTTATTCTAAATGATATTATGATTTAAGAGCTGTGGTTCCCTTGAATGGGGTGTGCAAATGTTTATTGCTTGATTGACCTCCTGATATTAGCAATTGCTGAGAGAATTTATTGAAGGAGATAATGTAAGTTTGTGGTTGTGTTCACATCCTTCCCCCTCAATACAGTAACGTTTTGTAGTAATTCATTCATTCCTTGCCCTCTGAGGAAGTCCTGAAAACGTAACATTTACCTTAAGCAAGTCTAAGTATTGGCAACATCAGAGTCAAAGTAATAGGGTCTGCTTAACTCGGCAGTGGGGGCGGAGCTGATACTGTGACATCAGAAGAGTAACACTACTCGCGCTTCTCCATTGAATTACTTAAAGAAGCTTTAGTTTTTATACATTTAATCCATATCGCATGGTTTTTTTTTTTTTTTTATAAAATCTGATAAAACCTGTAAAGAGGTAACATGCTTGATGTTTTTTAATAACCATTCAAAGTATATAGGGTCTGCTCAACTCGGCAGTGGGGGCGGAGCTAATACTGTGACGTCACAAGAGTAACACTCCAGTGTTTCTGCACTGAATTACTTAAAGAACCCTTAGTTTTTATACATATAATCCATGTAGCGTGGTGTTTTCCATAAAATCTTGATGATAAAATCTGTAGAGGTCACATGTTTGATATTCTTAATACCCATTCTCTCATTTAGTCACCAAACCTTGTTTTATTGCACAAAATATACCAGTTTGAACTCACAGCTACTCCAGCTTTCTTCATATGTTTATTCTTTACTTATTTATTTACTTACCTATATACTGGTTTGCTGTATTCTCTTCAAGTCCATTTCTTTTAACATGACAACTCTCTCTCTCTCTCTCTCTCTCTCTCTCCTCTCTCTCTATCTCTCTCTCTCTCTCTCTCTCAGGTAGTAATATTATCAAGATTTTAAGTAATTCTTAAGAAATGTATTTAGTTCTGTCACTGTGTTCATACCTCACTTTGAAAAGCAACTTTTTTTATGATAAAGGTTAGAATGATAGATTAACTATACTTTCCAAATCTTAATGTGAATACTTATTGTTATGCAATAAATACAAAGAAAATGTGGTACAGGCAGTGTAAAAAATGGCAGTTGCATTTCCACGACTTGGCCACAAAAAAGAAAACAATATCAAAAGTATAAGAATTACATCATATACGATATAAGGTATTAAAGGAATAAATGATGAAGAAAATGATACAGGGAACACATTTCCAGCAAATTTCTCATTAGCACTTCATATCACATAAATATACTTCCGAACACATAAGTTTACACATAACACAAACTGTATACATAAAGGTATTAATTATGCATGCTTCAAACGATTATAATATTTTCGAAAAAAGTACAAAAAGTCATTCGTCAGTCTGGCTGGATGTATCTGATGACGTTTCACAAGGGGCGGGGCTAGATTTCAGATCTCCCACGAACGCTTAATTTTTTATAATTTTTGCGCGCGTAGATAATATTTTCTGTGCGCGATTATGGGTTTGAAAATAATTGTAATTGTAATGTGTCATATACCAATTGAAAGGGCATTCTTTTTATTTTTACATGGTATATGGCAAAACGTAATAAGATGAAAAGTTATGTAAGAAAAATTTGTTAAATATTTACATAAAATTTAAAAATTTTGGTCCGTCTTTGACCTAGAATTCCTCGAAAATTTCTGAGAACACCTATCAATTTTAATTATGCATTATATAGTAAATTTTATCAGCTTTCTAATCCATTTTTCAGTTTCTTTCTATCATCATCCCTTAGTCAGATACGCTACGAAACGTGAATGTATGTAGGTTGACGGATGAAGTAATTGCACATTTTTGTGTGCGTAGATAATTTTTTTCTGTTCTCGCTTGTGGGTTTGAAAGTAATCGTAATTGTAATGTGCTATACATCATTTGAAAGAGCATTCTTTGTACTTTAACGTAGTATAAGGCAACATGTAATAAAAGGTAAATGTATATAAAAAAACGCCATCGCAAAAATAGTTATATGAAAATGTTATCGTAAATATGGTTTCATAAAGATATGGTCCTTTTGTAACTGATGACGTTTCACAAAGGGCGGGGATAGGTTTTAGTACCGCCTCGTGAGTAGACCCTGTATATTTTGACTCTGGGCAACATCACCTGTACATGTTCAACTCCTTTGTGTCTCCCACACGTCTTTATAGGATGCCTCATGCTGTACGTCCTCCTGCTGCATCCATTCCTACTGTGAGAGGTGGACTTTCCTATCCTCAGAAGCTCTGGGCTCCTTAGATGCACAATGCAAATCTCTACACATGTTCCAGTGCTTCAAGCAGTTGTTTCCCGTGTTAAATTGCACCTCGAGGGTCATTAGCCCCTTTCCCTTGCTGGAGCCCTGCATCATATAGTATTTAGAAGTGTAAATAAATCCCCTGTAAATTTAACCTTTGCAGTTTTCCTTACAATTTTCCCTTGAATTTTGATCTGGCCTTCAGCCAACAATTTTATATGTGGTTAAGAATCGATCGGGGTTCCTTTTGGTTGTAGTTAGATGCAATAAATCCATTTTTGCAGTCCATTGAGTCTTAAATCCACAAAAGTGGTGACATTGCCATGATATCTCAATAAATTAGCGATGCTAGAGTTGATTTCATGAGAGAATAACAAACCTGAAATCACAGCGCCATAAGCCCATATGAGCCAAAGGAAGGAAGTGAAACCCCACAACAAGGTAAGAGCCTTTTTTCATGTTTAGGTATTTATCGTTAGGGGAAAAAACCAAGTTGTGACTGTCATTTTTTTCAGCTAGATGTAGGAAAGTTTAGAATTTTGTGCATGTCAAGTTTAGCTATAAGAGAGAAGTTTCAATCACTAACCATTAGTTTTCTATGTTATGCATGAAGCAAGGTAGCTAACAGGGAATAGTGCCAGATTCCCTTTGCAAAATTAAGTTAAATTAAGGTAAATCGCTCAAAATCTCGTGTCACTAGAAATTGCATTAGTTAGATGTACAATTGCTGAGTTGGTTTTACTTTTGCGACCAAATACGATTTTGCGGCGTTTAATGTTCACCTGAGCGAGTCATCTTTTTTTTTCTTCTCGCATATTTTTTGCCTCATGTGGCATGAAAATAGGGCTGTAAGCAAAATAGGCAAAGAAACACGTAAGCTACTCCTGGAAAAATTATAACCTCTGAGGAGGTAATAAGCAGAAATCCCCATTACCTCGAACTCCCCATTCATTCACATTTTTTCCTCGCTTCCCTTCCCTTTCCTTTTTCTCGTAAGAAGCGTTGTTCTAACACAGTGAGAAATCATATGAAACAATCTTGTGTAAGTCATTGAATAAAGGGAAAAAGTTTCACTGAAACATGAACGAATTACTGAAATAAGCAATAACATTTTAAAATAAGCGAGAAAATGCACACACAGGCGGTCTGTTAGTCACAGCCAACGTCCTTGGGACTGGCCCAGCAACCCACCACTTCACGTGTGAGGAGTAGCTGAAAGACGGCAAAAAGTCCTTTCCCAAACCAAGGAGTTAGCTAAAAAGAATAGAAAATGGAGAAGTGCGTAGACATTAAATTGAGTTATTTTGTAAGGGGTCTGTTAAGTATTCCTATCATATATTATTCGTAAGTACCCTCACGCATGGTAGACTACTGAGTGAGGTTTTAAAATCAGCACTAAGGGACATGTTCCGTATAACGAACTCAGGAAGTTAATGATTTTGCCTCATTTTCAGTCATAAGGCGGTTATTACCATGCATATTATTTCTATGTCTTGAGATGGACGATTCTGCATAGCATTTTATGCCTGTCACGTAACGGTGAGGGAGTGCTTAATATTATAGTCCGGTAACCGATAAATTCACCTTTGTGAATTTCATTGCTGTCTATTGACTGGTTTTAATCATTTTTTTTCCAGTCTGATCGACTGTTTTATATTTTTCCCGCAGTATGGTGCATCCCATTACAGTTTCCTGCACTGAGTGATAGTTTTAAATCCGCAGCATCTTATATGCTCTTCACATTACTGGTTGACTGATTTTATTTTTGAATAGTCCATGAGGCCAATATTATTTTTCCTTGCCCACATGACAGTTACTTTTGCTGCATTTTTATATGTAGACGCATTCCAATACAGTCTGCTGGACTGATTGATATTTTTCTTAAATCTGTGGTGTCTTACATGCGCTTCTTATTACTGATTGACGGCTTTTAATTTTTCAGTCTGCTGACTACCTTTGTATTTTTATCATTCGTGAGGCCAATGTTTTACGCCCTTGTGACGAATAAGTTTGCCGTATTTGTATACGGGCATCACATTGCCTTTATCTTTTTCAGTCTTTTTGTTTGCTCTTGTGTTTTTGATAGTCCCGTCATGAATATGTGGAGTCAGTATTTGGTGTTATTTGACAAAGATTTTATAATTCACCAATTATGCAGGTGAATACTCTGATTTTTGCTGCACTGTGGAAAGGATAGCAGAATCTCAAGTTCAGGAGATCGGAAAAGCAAACGTGTTAACATTTTGTTGTTGTTGCTACATCCTTCAAAATGTAGTACTCATCATTAGCTCTCGCAGAAACAAAGGATTCATCACTTTTGGAGATGGCGCAAAGAATGTGAATCAGCTAACTCGTGCATACGTGACCAAGGGCGTGGAGATCACGTGTGTTTGTGGATGGGCGGAAGTAGATCTGGTGTTGATCAAATCTCCTGGGTGGGACTATTAACTGTACGTACATGAGTGTGTGTGTGTGTGTGTGTGTCTGTCCCACTATATGATATGGGAGACGAGACATAGTTGGCACTTGCAGCCGCAGTCAGCATGGACTTTTTTCCCAGGTTGTGTGTTCGCTGCGGATCTGTTAATCTCGAAAAAAGGAGGGTACTTAAGACTAAGACTTTTAATTGTGTATTTTTTTTTATTGGGGGAATTGTTATGAACTGTAAATCTTTGACTGATGTTTAGTTGTTGCTGGAGGAGAGCATGCTTGATGATTTTCCTCTCAGGTTTCGCCCTTTTTTTTTATGTGAGGTATGTGGATGACATTTTAATGTTATTCAAGAGAAACTCTGATATTGATTCTTTTTTAGCATATGTTAATTACCTACATAACAGTAAAAAATTCACGGTAGGAAGAGAGGAAAATAGTCAACTAGCGTTTTTAGATGTACTTGTTAAAGAGAGAATGGTTCTTTTAACACCTCTGTTTTCAGAAAGAAAACTTTTACAGATTTAGGATCTAATTATTACGGCGCATGTTTTTTTTTATAAATTTAAGCTCAATTCATTGTCAACTCTTCTAAATAGGGCGTTTTTTATTACTTTAAACTGGTGTTCTTTCAATCAGGAAATAAATTACCTTTGGAAATATTTTACAAATAATTGCTTACATCTAAAACTATTTTATAAGAAGCTTCGTAGTTTTCTCAATAATCAGTTTTATAACAATACTGAAACATTTATCACGATACCAAAGTTGGTCATTTATGCAAAATTTCCGTTTATATGTGATGACTCTTTACCCAGATAATGCAAAATCATTAATGTGCAGTCATTATTAACTAATACCAAAAAATCCCTTAACCATTGGGACTTTCTTTAAATATAAAGATCAGTTGAGTCCCTTCTTGACCTCAAATGAAGTGTTATACACTAGCTATTTATTGCTTGCTCTTTCAGCTACCACCTGTGTAAGGAAGTTTTATTATTCTTTCGTCTTTATTTATTTGTAGGCAACCAGTCTATTGTAGTCTTTTATATTTTTATTGTTGTGATGGTAATTGCTTCCTAGCAAAGAAAGATAAAGGAAAGGAGAACGCATTTTCGAGAAGTTCGGCAGCAAGGAGGCGTTAGCGCAATGTGTTGGAGGTGCCTGTTATCATGATGGTTCTAGAATCGGCAGGAGTGTTGTGGATCTCGTCGGGACGTGAGAAACGCCGCGATTTCTGATGCAATATCTCGTCTAGATTCATCTAAGAAATTCTAGCAATCTCGGGAACCTGTGACGCTCACCGTTGGCCCCGCCCCCGGGATGCCGTATAAATACGACGGAGGAAGTAGGAGCAGACAGATATCGTAAAAGAGAGACTCCAGTTAGTCACAGAGAGATATCAGATTATCAGTGAGAGATCAGCCGCAGCAGAGATTATCCGTGAGAGATAAGAGAGAAAGGGACCGACGAAGGATCAGGAAAAAAGTTGCTCGAGAGTTGGTTGGATACTGGTCTAGTTGTCTTCAAGAGTGCATGTCCGTGTTATCTCGACGTCGAGCAGACTTTAGAGAAGAAAAGGTCCTGCTAGGGGTTTTTGGCGAGTTCCTGCCTTACAAGTAGACTATTTTCTGCAATACGGAGTCAAAGGACGTCTGCAATTGCCGCTCTGCTTTTGGAGAAGCCAACGCTTTGAATTACCAAATTGACTAGCAAGTATTTGAATTGCCTCACTGTTCCCCCAGTACATGCAGTGTAAGATTCTTTCTTTTTATGTAAATAGGAGATACCATTCTGCATTTACCTTTGTTAGTAAGCTTGTAAATAAACCTTTGTTGTGTTAGTGTTTCTTTCTATATTCGTATCCCCAGTTTCAACTGTTGGTGTTGAAATTTTTTTTTTTACTTATTTCATATCGAACCTGAAGCGGACCTCTCTCAGAGGCCGTAACACTGTGTCGACCCTGGCCAGGATATTTCGACGCCGTAACAATTGTAGATTGTAGATTTGTAGATTCTCTAGATACTTGTAGTCTCAAGATGCTTAGAATAACACGACTAACTTTTTCTTACTTGATTTATACTAGCGATGTATACACAAGTATAAGAAAACATATAAATTTAGATTTATCTTGAGGTTTTGAGGCAAAGTTTGATTTTGCAGCCTTCTTACCCACGGCTTGGTAAGGCCGACAATCTCACCTGGGATGTTCTGTTCCTTCTCTGTTTTCTCTGCTTCTCTCTCGACCTCTCTTCAAAGAAGTCTCTCCTTCAATAGTAGTCGAACTTTTTCTGTTACCGCCTTTTGGTGTTCTTCATTGGTTGATCACGTCCATTGTCACACCTGTTTAGATGGAAATTGATTCTAACACCTTCATCGATGGGGCGTGACTAATGACGTCACCGGAAATGTACTGGTTCCGGTGGGAGTTGAAAGATTATTTAAATAAAGCAACGAATACGATTAATTAATGGTCGCCAGTTCGATAAACACCTCATTTGTTTGGGTTTTTACGAGAACGCTTCCGTTGCTCACGCTACCTTCCTCTCTCTTTCACTATTCTTTTATTCTCTCTGTCTATCCATCTGTCTACCAGTGGATTTCCCTCTCTCTTTTCCTATATCTATCTTAAATTTCCCTATCTAACATTACGTTAATATATAAATATACTTACCCAAAGTGTAACTCTGAGACTTATGCGGGATCTACGAAGAGGTTACCGAGGGTCAGAATCGATTCTCATCGTGGAATAAGTTTCCGCACAGGAAGTAGGCTCTCTAACCATAAACATTCGAATATCAGGAACCATGCAAAAATCTGCAAAACACAAATCGAAAGAGATGATTTTTGCATCATAGAGGGCAAACACAAGACCCCCAAGAACCACCCATTTTAGAGTCGTTGCTCATTAAGCAGCTGATTCCCCAGTTGAATACCCAAACATTCTCCATCCAACTGTACCTTAGTTAACGCGTCTCCTTTTATGTTGTCTCCTGTCATTCAGTCTTCCTTTCTCTTAACATAAGGTTGGTCGGCGGTCTTACTTTTTAAATATTATTTTTAATTCTAAATTTTAGTAAATTTTTGTCTTTTTACTGCTTTATAATTTTTAGCAAATCTTAGACATATTTAATTAATTGACCGATTCACAGAGGATCTAATAAATGTGATATTACCAAACGTCGGAATAAAGAAAAATGTATATATTGG
>NC_087221.1:252290-284790 GCF_015104395.2 Macrobrachium nipponense | reverse complement strand
ATTGCAATATTGGGCAGAGTCTGTCTTTAATTTGAAAAGTGATCTTATTGTAAGGGGATTTTTTGGAATTAATATAACTTGCAACATATTAAATTGTTTTTCAATTGCAGACTTGAGATTCCTTCTAAATTTGTCGTCTGGATGTATGGAATACTGGCATATAGTTTCTTTCGTGGAACAGTGCTTATGGAAGGGGAGTCCGATAATTTCTTATTTAGAAAATTTCTTGCAATGTTTGCAAGAAAACATGTGAGGGAAACCAGTTATCGGAAAAATATTTACACAGGAACAATATTTCTTTATGATACAAATCCCAGGAAGAGGTTAGAGTGTAAGCTCGATGGAGCAAGGTAAAAATTGAATTAAGTTTAAAATTATAAAAACTTTTATAGTGCTTGTTTTTATAATTTTAAACTTAATTCAATTTTTACCTTGCTCCATCGAGCTTACACTCTAACCTCTTTATGATACAAATCCCAGGAAGAGGTTAGAGTGTAAGCTCGATGGAGCAAGGTAAAAATTGAATTAAGTTTAAAATTATAAAAACTTTTATAGTGCTGGTTTCCCTCACATGTTTTCTTCAAACATTGCAAGAATTTTCTAAATAAGAAATTATCGGACTCCCCTTCCATAAGCACTGTTCCACGAAAGAAACTATATGCCAGTATTCCATACATCCAAGACGACAAATTTAGAAGGAATCTCAAGTCTGCAATTGAAAAACAATTTAATATGTTGCAAGTTATATTAATTCCAAAAATACCCCCTACAATAAGATCTCACTTTTCAAATTTAAAGACAGACTCTGCCCAATATGCAATCGTCAGTCGTATATAAATATCTTGCCCCAGATGTGATTTGGTGGGACTTACGTAGGTTCGACTAAACGATTGCTAAAAGTCAGAGCTGATTCACATAATGGTGTAAGTCCGTATCGTACGGCTGCAGAGTGTCCAATCAGAATTTTCAAATATCAGAAATCATGCAAAAATTTGTAAAACCACCATCAATTATACTGATTTCTCTGTCTTGGGCCAAACAAGCCGTTTACACGAACTGCTTATATTAGTCGTTGTTTATTAAGCAGTTAGTGCCCAAGTTGAACTCACACACTTCCTCTGTACAGTTGTATCTGGGTTGAACCGGCTTTCTTTGCTGCTTCTCCCTTCTCTCCGAATCACTCAGTCTTCAACTTTTTAGTCTAGCAGGTGCTTTTTAAATTGCTTTCATTTTATGTATGTTTTTTGTATATTTATTGAGACTCTTAAAGTCAAAGTTATGTTTCATGTATTTTTAATTTGTGTTGTTTCTCTTTTAGCCTTGATGATGTAACTATGTGTTACGAAACGCGTCGGCAATAAATGTACTATTACCTGATGACCGGCTATATCCTTGTCACCCTGTCCTTACCATATATATATATATATATATATATATATATTATATATATAATATATATATATATATTATATATATATATATATATATATATATTACCAGCGAAGGGCGTCGACACCCCCACTAGCTTTAATATTTGGTATGCGTTTAACCGTAACGTTAGGCGAACTGGTAACCCTCAGTCTCTTCTCTCTCTCTCAACCTCTCTCTCTCTCTCTCTCTCTCTCTCTCTCTCTCTCTCAAAGCGATCACTGGCAAAAGCAAAAGCCCTCTCTCTCTCTCTCAACCTCTCTCTCTCTCTCTCTCTCAAAGTGATCACTGGCAAAAGCCCTCTCTCTCTCTCTCTCAAAGTGATCACTGGCAAAAGCCCTCTCTCTCTCTCTCTCTCTCTCTCTCTCTCTCTCTCTCTCTCTCTCTCTCTCTCTATTCCATCAGGCCATTAAATTAGAGTCGGAGTTACAAAAAATATATACGTTTTATTCAAAGCAAAGTATTAGTTGAATAATTCAAGTTCTTACAAGATAATTAACAGAATGATAATAGTTCAAGTCTCACAGACAACTGACTCAGATAACCCCCGGTATTTAAATGTCTCAATCAGTAATTAGTCACACCAATTATCTCTTCTCCAAAATACAGTCCCCTCACTAGGACACTCGGCCCCCTCACTAGATCCGCCTGTTTAAAAGACAGGAGAACACACTAGTGAGCACACAATTGTAAAGACAAAGTCAAGAGATTAAATGAAATGGAACATCTTTACAAGATATCAAAACAAGCCATCCCTTTGGCTAAATCATGATAACTCACCCATTGCAGCCTGGGACGTCAACACTTTAACAAATAACTTTCGCAGAACCATCCCAGTATTCTACCTTTTCTCCCATAGCTGTCTCCCTAGTTCTTGGCTAAACCATGCCGTTATCAACGGACATAGTTCGTACACGTACACACGAATTCACACACTTCGTCAACGCCCCAATTAACTGGTCACAGCCAGTTTTCAAAGGCACCTTGAACAATAGCCTCACGACACTGATATGCTTAAGTAAGGAACTTTAACATCACACCACCCAAAAAGAGATGTCAGCATTCTCAGGTTGTCGCCCAGACTCTGTCTCCATGGGAAGTTAAATATGATGAATCTGTAAATTCCTCCTTTTTACATATATACATCGAGCTACAAATGTCCTTTAATATCCAATTAGCTCTACCTCGGAATTAATATATTTTCATTGGCCGAGTCGATAATGTCACTGGAGTCCTTATTTCTCCTTAGTTCGTTGAGGGCTGGTTCCAACCCACGGAAGGACGAAATTATTATCAATTGAATAATTCCCCTTCGGTTAACATATACAAAAATATATTAATTCTGAGGTAGAGCTAATTGGATATTAAAGGACATTTGTAGCTCGATGTATGTATATGAATCACGGTGATGTGATAAAAATATATATATATGTATTATATATATATATATAATATATATATATATATATATATATATATATATATATATAATATATATATATATATTCATATATATATATATATATATATATATAGATATATATATATATATATATATATATATATATATATATAAATTATATAAATATATATATATATATATATATATATATATATATATATATGGTAATATATATATATATATATATATATATATATATATATATATATATATATATATATATATATATATACATATATATATATATATATATACCCTATATATATATATATATATACGTATACATAATATATATATTATATATATTACTACAAACATCATTTTCATCATCAGTGTAATCTTTTCCTTAATTTCGAAACAAAGAAAAACAACATAAAAGTTTGAAGGAATTATAATTCTTTATGACAAATCAATCTATGTTATCAAAAACAGCTCCCTCGTCCCCTTATTTTTCTCACGAGCTTTTACAAGCAAGTAATTAAAACACACACCCCAAAAGTCATGTTAGTATTTTAACATGAGTCTTAAAAACGAAGTGGTTAAGATTGACGCCCCAACGTCTTTGTTAGATCGTTCCAAAGTCATTATCGAAATCACTTGGGAGAAATTCACACCTTTCCTAACACCTGCGAACTCTACCTCTTGCTACCTGACCCAAACCACACCTGGTTCTCCTTTGTTAACCCCTTCTTTCGAACTATTCTTCTGCCCACCTGTAATATCCTTTCAACTACCTGCCTGCTCAGGTATTCCTTTTGCTTAGCGTATTCCAGCTCTGCTTTATTCCTAATATCCTCATGTACTACAACATTCCCCTGCATTGAAGATCTGATTGTGAGTGCCTGTAGTGTGTGTCACCTGAAGGTTAATTGTGCCACCTTCTTTGTCATTGCCAGCGCTATTTCCGGTCAAGTATTCCCGGACCCTAGTGTGAAGAGTGTTCTACATTCCCCATTTGTGTCAATCCCTTACAAGCATCCTACTGCCTCATTATTGATGATGGGACCTAGTGAGGTATATGTACATAACTTCAGTGTTGTGGAACTTTGTTTTCAGATTGTCACCTGTATATTTTCTTCTGATCCCCTGAGTCTGTACATAATCACTACATCCTACATTCTGTTCATTGGTACATATATATATATATATATATATATATATATATATATATATATATATAATATATATATATATACATATATATATATATATATATATACATATATATATATATATATATATATATATATTATATATATATATATATATATATATATATATGTAGAATCTCCCGGTCATTTTTACCAGTTAAGAGGGCATAGAAAAAAGAAAGTACTATAATTCAGAGACTTCTGTCTCTCCCTTCAAGTAGGTAATGAATGAGAAAAGTTACAGAACGAGTATTTCTTTCTATAATTTGACGTTTTTATGGGCTTCTTTTATTAGATGGAATTCTATTGTAACAGAACATTTTTTACCAGTCATATATATAAAATATATACATACATATATATATATACATATATATACTATATATATCATATAATATATATATATACTATATATATATATATATCTATATATATATATATATACATATATATATATATATATACCAATATATATATATATATATATACATATATATATATATACATATATATATATATATATATATATACATATATATATATATACATATATATATATATATATATATATATATATATATATATATTATATAAGCATATATATATATATAGAGCAAATACATTTTGTGTACGCATGAGACATTGAGATCATTCAGTCAACTGAGGTGAAACAAAGTCCCTTGTTCACTGCAACGCCATAATGAAAAGCATTGTCGTCGAATCTTGCTTTATCAAGTCAAACACGGACTCTTAAGAAAAATTGTAATGACATGATACAAAATTCACCTGTTTGAATCATTTACTATGTAGTATAGGAAATCCAAACCTCTACATATTCCGAGTTTTTAACGTTTATAATCGATTAATCTTAGTTTCGTGAATTAACTGTTTTACAAATAAGAAACGTTTTGTGAACATAAATTGACTGCATAAAAGTAATAGAGGCATTGACATTTCAATCTAAAATATTATAGTCAATGGGAACAACGCTATACTTCATTCCGTATATTTTTAATATAATGAGGTGTGTTATAAGCCCTAAGGTAACTCTATAGCAAAAATGGAAATAAAAAGATTAATTGTGTATAAGTATGTTTGTTTAACAAATTAATTTTTCATCATGTAACCGTTACTGGTTACATTAGATATACTTCAGTTGATGAAAAGATCAAAAGCCAATGCATTTTAATGCTTACAGAAATTAAAAAACATACCAGTAGGAGAAAGCAAACTCATGATTCATATTTATCAATTAACCCGAAAGGGAGAAGTGCTGGCAGTGCACCTCGCTCGGTGGACTGTAGGCATGACTAATAGTCTGGGTGATTTTTAGTTTGGGAGTGCAAAACACGGTGCATAGTCGTTTGGAGTGGATTTTGATTCCTTGGATGTTCCAAATGAGGATTTCGGCGGGTGCCACTCTGGCACTTTTGGTGAAATGGAAACATTCAACATAGCCACCCCTAGACAGCCTGATTTGAGAAATCGCTGAAGATTTTTATAATAATTTAAATTTGAAGGCCATTGTCACCTAAATCATACTTTTAGAGGTCACAGAGAAAATCATAATACATTAATTTCCAGTAAAAAGTATTGTTTGAAAACTCAAGATGGCTGCCAACATGGCCACTGATTCATAGAATCTCGTAAAATTTCCAAATTCCTTGAAAATAGATGGCAGTTTAATCTACCTCAGGAGTTTTAGAGATGGGTGGAAATAATTTCATCAATTCTTAGTAACAGGCATTGGATTAAAAAAAAACAAGAGGGCTGCCATCACAGACATTTACCCTTAAATTATCAAGATTCATTGACAGCAGATGATAACAGAGTGGTTGCAGTACAACTGTACTGATATAAACTTTAAACTATGTAATAACAAATATTGTTTAGACAGATGACAAATTCTATTATTATGAATACTGAATGGCACGAAATGTTCACAGGTGTACAATAACAAATTCAGTTATATTGGTTATTAAATCTAAATAAGAAAGTGAATGGTATCCATTAGTTCTTCAAATTCACTGAAACCATGTAATTGAGCTGCCTTGCAGTTCGGAGTAGACTTTTACGCTGACACCCAGTGATATACGATTTGTATGAACTGTGAAATGAAATTGGTGGTTAAGGGCTACTTAGCATAAATCCATCACAAGACTGGATAACAGAGTGGCTGCAGTATAACTGTACTATTATAACCTTTAAATTATGTAATAACAAATATAGTTTAGAAAGATGACAAACTGTATTATTATGAATACTGAATGGCACGAAATGTTCATAGGTGTACAATAACAACTGCAGGAAAACAACAAAGTGGTTTTAATATATACAGTGAGTATACTGGCATTGGTGATGCTATACCTATCTAAACTTCAAACTAATCATTGTCATCCTCAACTTGTATCTCGTTATCGGCCTTGTCAGGAGTCACAGTTCTTGGATTCAGACAGTTGTCCTACCCATCACATTTACTTAGCACAGAACAACCTAGTTGTGATGAGGTACAACTGCATCTTTATGTAGAGCAAGGTTGTTCAGAAACATAAGAATGTTGGATTAATTTCAGGAGTTCTGATGGAGGTATTGCCATATCTTTTGAAATAGTGACGGGCTGGAGACATATGACGTTCATTTTTTGTCCATCCATGGTTATAAACATCCATGGTGGGTGTTTCTATATCAAGAGCTGCTTTCCATATACATGCCTGAAAATGTGCTCTCTTCACAATTTCTTCAAGGCCTTTGATGTAGGAGGCAAAGCCATAAATTTTGGCTGTACACACAATGTTTTCTTCCCAGTTTTCGACAGCCAAACCTGAAACCGAATATTACTCACCATTTCTTCTGGAGTGCGCTTTACATCATAACAAGCAGTAATTAATGCAGATACCTCCTTGAGTCTGGGTTACCAATACAAGTTCATTTGTTGCCAGACTGCAAGACCTTGATCACTTTTGTCTTGCTCATACCATAATAAGCTCCAGCAGTATCACAACCTGTCGCAACATGTGCTGAAACCAAATATGGCATGATGTTACTATGCTTTCTACTGGTTTCTCCAATAATTACAAATGCTCGGCCATACTGGTTGCTTCCATCTGGACCAATGATGTTAATTTCTTTTTATGATTGAATTGAATTAACAGCACAAAGATATCACAAACCACTTTGATAGAATTGCATCCCTTTGCTGCAAGATTCAACGCCTGTTGGGGAATTATGACATCTATCTCTTTATGGGTTGTGGTAAGATCAAGACATTCATGAAGTCACCCGTCCTTGACTTCAGTTGGAACACTGTCTTTTCCTGTTATGGTGAGGGATGATGGGGTAGGATTCTGTTGAACTTTCTTGGCAAGTTCATATAGATAATATCTATAAGTTGCTTCTTGTTCTTGGGCATGGTCAGTATAACTGATTGCGGTAGCAGTAAGGTATCCAATGAGAACTTATAATGACGAGTTGTTACTTTGCTGGATCAGGACGAGCGAGTTCCATCTTTGATATTATAATCTAATATCTATATCTATCAAACACCAAATGCACATGGGCACACTGATGCATCCTACCAAGTATATAAGTCATGAACCCATCAACAAAGTCCTTAACTTGCCCATTTACTGGCTAGTGAATCACCCAAAGGATAGCAGAGCCGTCAAGTGCAATGGCATTTGGCTTCTCATATATTCTTGATGATACTTCAACTTTCAGATTATTCTTCAAAGTGGCCTTTGCTTTGGGAATTCTGAGTCGAGGCAGAACATTCTCTTCTTTAAATATGGATAACGAAATAAGGGCCAGTTTATACTTCCAAGCCTCTTTCACAGGAATGTCCTGACCAGTTGCTAAAGGCATAGCTCTTAAAAGATATGTCCAGCCAGCACTTATTTCAATTGCTTCTTGGTAGTGGCTGCTATTGTAGTAAGTCAAAGTTTTGCTGTGTAATTCTCATCAGCTATAGATTCCAGCTCTTTAAGCAGTCCATCATAACGTTCCACTCGTTCCAGAAATAGACGTAGAACCTCTTCTTCTACAATACGCAAAACTATTATTCTGAGGGACATTCTATCCCTGGAGCATTTGCTGAACACCACCGAATGAAGATTTCATTACTTCCTCAAGATCACTGTTAGCCACTAGAACTCCATTGCATCTGACAAAGTTCATAAAGTAATGCATAAAGTCAGCAGCCATGGATTTCCTTCAACAACGTTTGATACAAAACTGTAAAAGATAAAGTAAACCTTATAACACAATCAGCCTACTCTTTGACTAGGTCTATATTTCTTAGATAAGCATTCAGTATAACAGCCATCTTTAATTTCCAAAAAAGGCTAAAATGACTTTTTAGGTAACGTTGAGATGTAAGGAGAATGAGTAGAAACATGGAGAGAGAGAGAGAGAGAGAGAGAGAGAGAGAGAGAGAGATAGAGAGAGAGAGAGATGGGGGGGTGGGGGGGGGGCGGGGGGGGGGGGCTACTTAGCATTTAAAGTGGATAAAACACCATAAATACGTGGAAGTTGAATACATTTTAAGTAAAGATATAAGGTAAAGCTGTATTGTTGTCTATAAAACAATGACTCCTCTTCCTTTTGACAGCGATTTCCAATGTTTAAACTAATGAGTATAATAGATACGCCTGACTCTGCGAGAATAATCAGTGCTTCTAAAACTGATGACCTTCGTACCAGCAGGAGAACGAATGATAGGTTACCGTTCCATCATTAGTGCTGGATATATATTGACCCGCTGTTGTGGCAGACGTTCATCTATGAATAGCATATATATATATATATATATATATATATATATATATATATATATATATATATATATATATACATAAAATATATCAGTATGATATGTATATATGTATGTATAAAAACCTTCAGTGCCACTTTATTACATTTCAACATTAATTCATAACATCAGCAGAACAAAAACGAATTTCCATTCGGTGAATTTCAGTTATCTTTTCCTTCTTCTTGTATATAATGAGAAAGGATGTGATTCCTTTCGAAATGTATCAGCACCAGGGAATAATTGATCCTTTCTTCTGACTTGTAAAGCAAACGCTTAAACTGTTGATCGGAAGGGTGGCTTTTCTTATTGCCGTTAGTGCAGTATTTTTCACTCTTGTTTGCTATAGCAAAAATGGGGTACCGGGCAATTTTATTATTGCTCCTACACTTTAAATATTTTTCTATATTCTTAGGTATCATTTTCTACAGTGAAATTTTAATGATAAGCCAGCTTTAACGTCCGGATATCGCACTTCATATAATCTCATAAGTAATGCAACAAGAGCCAAGAACAGGTTTCATTTAAAAACGTACATTAGATCTAATGATTCGAAATGATGTAGAGAAATTATGTGGAGCCAGCATTTACCGAAAAACTGTTTCATAATGGCCGATCATCTTTAACCAGAAACAACAGCAACATCCAGATCATGATGCAAAATTAACACGTAATCCGACATTCGACCATCATCGGGAAGGCTGAGTGAAATCTCCGCCATTTAGCAAAGCATCATCTAAACCATAACGAATGTATCATATCAATGCCATTACTGCGCGGAGAGACTCTTATATCACCAATCAAAATATCGTCCAGATTTAGTTTAGCCTCATCCACATATTCCAGTGCCCCTCGACTCTATTTCCCTTAATGAGAAATGCCACTGATCACTCGGCTCTCTTCGCATTCAGACATAAACCGACACTCCCCAAAATCCAGATTCAACCTTACAAACGCTACACATTCTCCCCAATAGTGTGGAATCAATAAATATTTGAATAAAAATTGCCTCTTGAAGAATACTCATTTATGAGTTAGAAGGATTATAATTCATATGCCTACTGTCGAAGGCGAAATATCTTGTAGTGACTATGAAGATTATGAGATCATTATCATTATCATCCTCGTAGTCAAAGCCATGTGAAACTGGGAGCCTCTGGGAAGTTCCTCCCTCCACGTGTAACTGCTGCTCTTCCGTTCGTATTGCTACAGTATTTATGGTGTTCCCTCTGGACGAACTATACCCGAGAGACCATGAGACGTATCACTGTTGTTCACAATGACATTTTGAGACGCCTCACAAACACTCCACGCTACCACTCCGCCACACAGATGTTCTTAGAAAACCACCTGGACAATTTAAAAATCATTGTAAAGCGAACAATGTATAGTCTGTGTACTAACTATTATATCTCTCAATGCATTTTTTCTCTCCAATAATATTACTGTTTTATACCAGTATTATGATTACTATCTTTTATACTACCTCAAAGCTGATTGTTTCGTGGAATTAGTGGCCGTTTTAAACTGAATGTTTTTTTATTTTTTTCAAATTTTTGTCTCATGTATCTAGATTGTGTATGTTACTGACTTTAATTTTGTATATTCCATGTATATGGATGGCCCTGATCTGAAATAAAGGATATTATTATTATTATTATTATTATTATTATTATTATTATTATTATTATTATTATTATTATTATTATTATTATTATTATTATTATTTATCTTGTACAGATTTTCTCAAACCCGTAGCCTCCAGCCCCATGGTTCTCTTAGAAGCAGTCTCGGGTTTTCCAACTCTTCTAGTGACCGAGGGATGCATCGATGAACATGTCTAAGCAATCTCCTTCTCCCTTCATAATGACCTCATCTGCACATGGAACTTCCATCATCTCCTGCCAGTAACTTTTCTAACTCAGTTCTGTAATCTGACTCATAACAATCCTCTTTAAACACTATTCTCAAATCGACAAAATTTTTCAGATATAGTTTCAAAGTCATTCTTGTTCGTATAGCAATACGAATCGTGCTACACTTATGTTTAGCCAAACTTTCGTATACAGTTTCATAATATTCAATTTCTGTTATTTGTCTTTCATAGTTTGTTTCCCTATATTCTAACTAAAGAGAAATTATTTTCAATATTATTGTCCGAACGTTATCAACAATAACTTTTGCTCATGAATAATTTCAAGTTGCTTTGCATATTTGCAGGAATACTGTTGTAACTCAAATGCTATTGTAATCGTCAAATGCCATCAGATGGGGGATTTTGAAATTCCATACAATACTACAAAATATTTCAGCACAGATATTTGAACCGTGCAACTCCTGTTTTCTTTCTCAAAAAAAAAAAAAAAAAAAAGTGTTGACTTCTAAGCTTTTTATTGTTTTCTTTCCAGCCTTTGGAGAATAAGCAAACAGAAATTTCATTACATCAGATATGATAAGATCAGAGTCACTCTAGTTTTATCAAATTGAGGCAGGGCGCTTGTCTTTGGCACCTTGCGTATGATATCTGATTCCCAACCATCAAGATTTGTTTCTTCATTCCATAAACGGCAAAGCGATATTTATAATTAGTATACGAGGCGTTTTTAAAGTCTGAAATATAATCACGAATGTTGTGATTCCATCTTAACTTGGCATATTCCAAGTCCAAAGATCTTTCCATATTGATCCCAACTCAGAAAATATGAATTGATTTACGACACTTTCAGTTATTCGACATCTTAGGATATATCATTAAAATTAACCCTTTCATTTCTTTTATTTATAACGAACAAAAATATTTTGGACAGCTTCGTAGTTCTTCCTCTTCTGATGTTGTTGTCGACGTCTCCATTTGTAAGTGTGCTACTTTCCTCTTTTTTCACACGTTGATATTTTATTGATAAGGCTGCGGATGCCTACGTTTCGAATCATTTCATGAAGATTAAAACTTCTTTGTTCGTTTCCTGCCTCAAAACATTCTCTTGGTGGCATATCCCAAGTCCAAAGATCTTTTCATATTGATTCCATATGATTCAAATGACGTTTTTTTCTGACCAAAATGACCTGTAGACTATAAGTATGTTTCAGCCTAAAATTCAACAACTGCTAATGCACCATTAGAAGATGGATGCATTCAGTTCAAATGGAATGATGTGAATTCGACAGATATATGCATGAACTCAACGTCAGCCCAGTTTCGTTCAGTGACCCGTAGCAGAAATCTCTCGGGAGCTGCCACAGAAAATGTAATATTTCTCGCTCAGACGAAGACTTGTGGTGATAAACATCCTAAAAATGTGAGGAAGTCGAGAAGTCAAAAGAAAACGGACTATTTCGATACATATTTCATAAAAGTGACAAATAGGTTATCAATATATCTATTTTATCTAACTGTATATGCCATATATATATATATATATATAATATATATATATATATATATATATATATATATATATATATATATATATATAGATAAAATATATACATATATATATATATATATATATATATAGTATATATATATATATATGTATATATATATGGTATATGTATATATATATATATATATATATATATATATATATATATATATATATATATATATGTATATATATACATCTAAGCCAAATAATAGATAGCCTCCTTACCATTTGTACACTCTGGGATTCGTGTGTTGCTTTGAATCCAGCCATAGAAGGTGAAAATTTCCGCCTAAGTGCATCTAAATCCCGTGAGGAAGTCGAAAGGCCACCAGGTCATTGCGGCTATAAAAACTAAATGCGTTAGGAAAAATCGACTACCAGATTCGCAGATATTGTTGCCGTTGGCTTTCAGCAATAGTAACGATAATTGCTAAATTAAAGCAATGGAACATGTTTTTTTTTTTCTAAGTTCGAGAGGCAGACCTATATTTTAGTTAAAGAATATTTGTCATTTTTATTGGAAGAGAGAAGGATTGCTTTCAGTGTATCTGGCAACAAAACATCATAGGTCAGTCATGCCGGTATCAGTTTTTGGTTAAAGTTACAGGACGAGAGAGAGAGAGAGGAGAGAGAGAGAGAGAGAGAGAGAGAGAGAGAGAGAGAGAGATAAGGTAATTGTCCCGAAATGACAAATTTTTTATGGAAAAAATCCAAAACATCGAAGGTTACATCCTGGAGAAGGTGAAGCAATAAGTGCAAGAACTAGAAGTTTATTCAGATGCAGCTACAAATAAAAAGGAAATGATGCATGGCTTTGTTTATTTCTTTTTACAACATTTAAATAGAGAATTGAAATAATACTAAACGTAAAATGACACAGAATTTAGTTATTCTATATTTCCACGAAGAGAATGAATACCATTTTTCATGGAAATCAGAGCTAAATTATAAAAATGACTTTTGGAAAAGGTAGAGCCTTTGATATTTCAAACTGACGTCTGCACTACAACAAGGTTCCATTTCCAACTCAGCTGTCAATAGTTCATTGGAAAAGAGGGTTCGATGCTGATCATTCTTTGGAACGGCCACCTTCATTATAACTGTTGTTATCATTGCCTCCAGAGTCACTTAATTTTGATGAATACATTTCGTGAATTTCATTTCATGTGTCTTTCGGTGTCCATTAATCAAAGGTCGGAAGTCGCTGCTCTGTTACCCTCAGGCCAACAGAAAAAAGTAAGACAGCGAATTCCAAGGTTGCTGTTTTGGCGTCTCTATCGTTTAATCAATTTCATTCGCTAATGGATTCTATCTAAGAATTTGGATCAACGATTTTGTATGTCCGGATTTGCATAGGTTCAAGCGTCATTGTTCAAGTCTTCATTGGAATTTATCTCTCTCTCTATCTATCTATATATCATTCTATCTATCTATCTATCTCTCTCCGTAAACTTTGATAAACGTGAAGAATTGATGTTGCGATATGATTTTAGTAGAAAAGCATAAATTTAGCTCAAGTTGTTCATTCATTTAAGAAGTGAATTCCAAGTCTCATTATAGTATCTAGAAAACACTGTGCATGCACGTGCGGGAGAGGAAGCTATTGCTTATAATTTTAGGGAAGAGAGAAAGGAGCAACTTATGATCGACTTCGAACATTCTTCGTTCTGTTTTCTCCATTTATAAACCGTTTCTTTCTCTGAATTACTGAAAACCCGGAGGCCAGCACTTTCTAGAATAGTCCCCATATATATAATATAAATATTAATATATATTAATTATATATATATATATAGATATAATAATATATACATTTATATATATAATAAATGTAATATGTAATGTAATATTTATATATATTACTATATATTATAATTAATATATATTTTAAATTATATATTTATATATAATAAATTATATATATAAATACATAATTATATATATAATATATATATATATATAATATAATAATATATAAGTAATTATATATTCCTTTATAGTGTAAATTTTTTAATGCAATTGTAATTTTGGTAATATGATTAATTCACCTCAGAACCTGTGTATCATGTTATGAAATGTATGTTTTTGTGTTCAGATTCCCAAATTTAAAGATATCATGTTTTAAGTAGAGAACTTTCCATTTTGAAACATAAGACAGAGAGAAAGAGTAAGCGCTTATATATATAGCAAGCCTTTGAAGGGGGTTGTATTCACACTTTGAGAATGTCTTAGCTAAGCTGATTTCTTTATCGGTGCAAACACATGTGTAAGACCTCCCAGGCCGCATTGATTCCTTAAGGACCTTCCCTAAAATGATGTTACTCATGTTTAACATAGAGAAATGATGTAATATGTTTTCGTCTTGAACTAGATGCTAATCGCCCATACGCTTATGGGGATAGAAAACCATTCATTCGATCTCGAGACCTAGCCGCTGGCGTGAGGGATAATCTCTCTCTCTCTCTCTCTCTCTCTCTCTCTCTCTCTCTCTCTCTCTCTCAAAGCTCTCTCTCTCGCGTGACCTGTTTCATTTCGTAACGTAATTCACACATATATATAAGGTGGTCACTCATTTTTATATAATTCTTAGTAATATATGTGTTGTTTGTGGAATCTGAACATAGTATTATTTCTATTAGTTTTGTGAAGGCGCCCATGAAAGTGTAAAAGTGTGTAACAGGCCTTTAAGCTGCAGCTGCATATACAGGTATTTTACAAATGTTTTGAAGTGCACTTCGAGGTTATATTTTACCACTGGATAAAATTATCATTTTCAATACATTTTTCTTTGGCTTTGTTCTTTTGACATATCCATTTTTATATGCTTAATGTTTGTACTGTCAATGCTTTAATTGTTCTCATATTATGTATTATGTTTTTTTTGCATTGTCTTTATTTTTTTTTTAATTTGTTTGAATAATATTCTATTGTGTAATCGTTTGAATCTAACACTTCCAAATTAATTTGTATTTAATTATATTTCATTTCAAATTTAATTATTGTTTTATGATTTAATTTAATTAATTTTCTTGATAAACTTTGATTTAATTTTGCTTTATAATTAATTCAAGAATTAATTAAACTTTTGTTTTCAAGTAATAACAATTTCCCTGAGATTGTGAATTTCACTTATAAATTTTGAATTTCGAAATAAATTTTTTGTATTTAAAATTTGTGAAAGAGTTTCATTTACTTCCACCAGTATATAACAATATAGTATTATATTTTATTTTGTTTAGGTTATAGAGTGATAATTGTGCCGTTTCCCACAAATAAATCTGAATCAGGTAAATACTTAGATTTGAAATTATAGGAGTCATCCCCTTTAATTAAGATTACCTCACATCCATTTTAATGAACTTAGACTGGTTGTTTTCTTGACTGTTCAGTTCTATAAGGGATCACTATTACCTTTAGAGTATCCAGTCGTTTAGTATTTGTGATGAAGGGTCAGGTGTCTGGCTGTAGTGAGGTAAGTAATTAACAGGTACTTGAAACGAACTGTGCCAATAAGTACAAAGGGTGTCCCAAACCAGGAATAAAAGGGTCTCTTATGCTAACAAGTACAAATGGTAAGTGAAATAACCAGATACTTGGCAATTTGCGTTAACAAATATTAATGGTGTCCAGACACAGATCTTTGGCTACTTCGTGCACTAAGTATTGATGGTGTCCAGACTCAGATACTCTTGGCCACTTCGTCACAATATATAAATATATATATATTATATATATTATATATATATATATATATATATATATATATATATATATATATATATATATTTGTCTGGTTCGCTATAAGTTTGGTTCAAAACTCGCTTTTTGAGTTGTTTATAAGCTCACCGGTAATTTTGTGCGGAATTTGCCTGCTCTTCTTTATTTTGTTTGGGATGGCGAGGTGTTGTTCGTCTCTCCGTGTTTCGCGCAAGAAGTCTGGTTTCAGACGACAGAACAGATCATCCGGTTCTGGGGGGAGAACGGAAGTCAGGTTTTGACAGCAGACCATCCAGTAGCTGTTGATTGACAACCAAGGAGGACCTTGATCCAGTTCCCGAGGAGGAGATGACATCGACATGGCAGCGTGAGGAAGTCCCCTTTGTGGGGCTTGTTTCCCGAGAGGAAGAGTTTCCAGAAGGGATGTTCTTCTGTAGCAGCGAAGCTGTGGCGTCGACATGGTAATTGTGATGGTGGTTCTGAAGTGGCATGAGGCTCACAGACGCGGAGCAGGTTTGGCTCGTTACTATCGTTGCTACTGATGAGTAGGTGTAGCTCATGCTGTTATTATTGAGGTACAATTATGTTTATTATTGTTATTATTATTGTTATTAATGAGGTACAATTATGTTTATTATTATTGAGGTTTTACTGCTGTTGTTAAAGGTTATTCTTATTCTGCTTTCACCAATGTATTTGAGGTTTATTTTGCTATTTCAAAGGTTTCAGATGTATAGTATTATTGTGAAATGTTTTTGTTGTACTGTGTTATCTGAAACCCTGGACCCAATTGTAAATATGAAATATTTACAATTGAGATTATCTCTGCGTCAATTAGCAGAATCTAAGAGACGTCTGCGGCTATGTATATATTACTGCTGGCTATGATTATCATTTCCTTATTTAGTTGTCACTGCTTTGGTTTTCCATTTCTCTGTTCTGTTGATTTCAGTTCATTGCTGCATAACGGCAGCTGGAGCTTTAGGTAACATTTTCTGTATTTCTTTCTTCACATACCTACATAAAATCATTTCTTCCTTAGTGATATGTGCATATGTAGAGTATGTTAACAGTCCTTTCTTTCAAGCGCTGCTTCCATTCCATATTCTCTTATGGATTCTTACCGATAACAAGAAAAATACTTCGGCGCGATAGAGTTTTCTGTACAGTGTATGAAGCTGTATGAAACTCTCAGCCACGGTGGCCTGCGTTGTTGACACCTATAGCGTTGGCAGACGAAAGCTCATGGCTAATTTTAACCTTATATAAATTAAAAACTACTGAGGCTAAAGAACTGTAATTTGAGATGCTTGATGATTGGAGGATGGATGATCAACATAACAATTTGCCGTCTTCTAGCCTTAGTTGATTTTAAGATCTGAATGCGGACAGAAAAACTGCGGACGGACGGACAAATAGCATCTCAGTTGTTTTCTTCTTTTACAGAAAATTAAAGACTACGTTCACAGTACTAAGACGATCCACGTGTTTACCATATCCGGCGTTTTCTGGCCCGTCACTTGGAATAACCATTTGGTAAGTTGTAAACTTATCTTTGGAGCGTGAAATCCCAAACAAGTGCCTTGATCCGCCATTTTCGGGTAGAGTCATGCATGGACGCTTTGGTTCTGATTTTATGTTAAAAGATAAAAGATATTTTACTTCAGTAGACCATTCTCTCATTTTTTTTACCCGTTCATTTGCTCAGAGTTCTAAATTTGGTCACATTTACAGTCAATATATAATTTTCAAATTATTTCCATTCTTTTTTAACTCAGTGTCAATTTCAAAAGTCAACAATAAAAACAGAAACGCACACTTCAATAAGAGTTATAAAGACTGGCGTAGAAGAAACGTGTACGGACAAAAAAGAAAAAAGATGATAGAGAGAATTGATAATCACAATAAGAAAAAAGATAAACCCAAGTCTCTGGCATGTATTCTACTATACAATTTACGCGCATGACATGGGCTTTATTTTTTCGAACACATCAAAGTATTTCAGTTCTCTCGGTCTCTAAAGAACCCTATTCACGCTCCAGACATGTCAAAAGGGGGGGGGGGGGGGGGGGGGAGCCATTTCAAAGGCATATCTTGCCTATTAGTACTACTACTACTAGAGCGTCGAAAAATGACACGTCCACTGACGTCACGGCCCGGTTTGTGTGTCAACAGTCAATCGCTCACTTGCTTCTTGGACGTGGTAGAGTGAAGACCGAGGTACTCTCCAGCAGCAAACTGGAATCTATGACAATTCATCCTATAATTTGCGACAAATCGAAGAACCGTGCTAAGGATAGAAAGATATGTTGGGCTGAAGACTGGTTGCTTAAAAGAAACATTTTCTCATGCATCCCTCATAAATGAAATCAAATGAGATGGCGAGGATAAATTTAGGGAACTGCTGGCATCCATAAAACCTTATATTAAGAAATCTACATGTGCCGACAGACTGATCGCCACTCTACGGTATTTGGCGACGGGGAGTTAATTATGAGAACCTAAAGTTCAGTGTGACGGTATCTCCTTCTTGGGAATATCGGTGACCAGTAATAAAGTCACAGGAAAAACTGTTGCAGAAAAAAAAGTCACAATTTTGGCCAGGGAAAATAAAAAACACAGGAAAATACCACATTAATTTATGGTGACCGGTAATGAGGTTACAGGGAAAAATTCACAATACTTCTTGGGGTCTTTATCTTTATGATATTTAGTCTTTTGTTTAGGTTTTTACAGTCATCCATGTATCAACGGTGGATACATGGATATATACCGAGTTGAGTGCCTCAGTGGAGTGGTCGGTATGGTGTTAGCCACCACATCAGTGGCCGCAAGTTCGATTCTCGGACATTCCACTGAGGGGTGAGAGATGTGTATTTCTGGTGATAGAAGTTCACTCTCGACGTGGTTCGGAAGTCACAAAAAGCCGTTGGTCCCATTGCTGAATAACCACTGGTTCCATGCAACGTAAAAACACCATACAAACAAACATACCGAGTTGAAATTTACTCTTGGGATTCACTATGAAAAATCAATGAGACATTTTCTCCTGTGACATTTTCCCCTGAGTCTGTTATTTCTGCGACATTTTTACCTTAATTTGGAATATCATCCTGGAAGCATATTCTTCCTCCAACTGTATTGTGAGGTGTGGACAAAGAGGCAGGTAGTAGTGTACTGACTTTATTACAGGTAAGGGAAATTCAAATATACAGCATGCGGGCGGAAATTTGGTATCCGACCCGAGAGAGAGTAAAAGTGGGTCGGCGAGACCCGATTTGTGTTTCTTGCGAGACATATAATACAGGATACAAAAGTATATAAAATATGATATTACAAGATATATACATTGGCGGAAAGCCCGCTGAACGCTCTAGAGGAGGGAAGTAAGAACAACGCGAATGTTGAATTACATACAGAGAAAATTGCGATAAAGCGTTGTCCTTACAAATACTACCCCCCTAAGACAATAATTAGGCATAATTGTTGGATGATTCTTAGTACTTCCAATAGTTACTGGTGGAAGCGAGTGGGCCAGCGGAGGCGGCCTCGGGTGCATGAGATCAGCTGCTGTGGTAGATCCTCGGCCTCGGAGTCCTCGGGGATTTTAAGGGACGGGGGGTTCGACCGTCTTTTGAGGGCGGCCGCGGCTACAACTGGGTGGTTTGGCAATCGATGGAGCCGCTTCTTTCCGAGGAAGAGTGAGGCGCCCTATGGAATCCGCGTCGGCGGACTCCTCGTCCATAAGGATGGCTGGTTTCAGGCGATCCATCGTGACCCAGTCCTCACGACCATTTATGGATACGCCTTGCCGGTGCGTCATAGGACACTGAAGGGGCCTCGGTAGGGTCTCGTTAGCGGCGGGCGGCGGGCGTCGTCCCTTGTGAAGACGTGTTTGCAGGATGATAGGGCCTTCAGGAGGAAGTGCTTGGTTCTGCGGAGAAGGTTTTGATGCAGGGCGTGAATTTTCCGGCGGATTCCCAAACTCTGGTGGTGGAGACGTCGGCATCGTCAGCATTGGTCAGGAAGAACTCGCCAGGGACCGTCAATGGTTCCCGTATACCTTCTCCGCAGGTGATGCTTCGCCGTTCGCCCACGGGGCAGTACTGAGGCCAAGGAGGACCCACGGTAGTTGGCTCTTCCAATCCTCGCCGGTGCAGCGTGCCATTAGGGAAGCCTTGAGCGATCGGTGGATTCTCTCCACCATGCCGTTAGCTGCCGGGTTGTAGGCGGTGGTGGCGTGTAGCAATGTCCCCATTAGGCGGGCCAGGGCGGTCCACAACTCCGACAGGAAAACGGGTCTGCGGTCCATCGTGATCTCATCTGGCACTCCGAATCGACTGATCTAGCTGGCGAGAAGAGCTTCGGCGCACGCTTTGGTGGTTGCCTCTGACATCGGTTTCGCCTCAGGCCACCTGGTGGAGCGATCGATTATCATCAGGAGGTATCTGGCGCCTTCCGACGGGGGCAGAGGACCCACGACGTCTATGTGAATATGGCCGAATCTTCATTTCGGCTGTGGGAATTCACCCACGCCTGATTCTGTGTGCCGACTGACTTTACTTGTTTGGCAAGGCACGCAGGTCCTGGCCCACTCGAGGGAGTCCTTCCAAATTCCGTGCCAGACGAACTTCTCCGTCAGGAGACGCATCGTCGTCCGGCCCGAGGGGTGCGAGAGTCCATGTATGATGTCGAATACGGCTCTCCTTCGGGAGGCTGTAATCTGCGGGCGTGGGCGCCAAGTGCTGATGTCGCAGAGGAGCGTTGTGCCCGCGTGTCCGAAGGGCACGTCATCCCACTTGAGGGCGGTGATAGCTGTGAGATATGCGGCGGTCTCCGGGTCGGTGGCCTGTTCTCGGGCGAGGTCTTCGTAGTCGATCCCGAGGTGCACGGCATTGATTTCTATCCTCGAGAGGGCGTCCGCCACGGGGTTCTTCTCGCCGGGCACATACTGGATGGTGCAGCCGAACTAAGCAATGGCTGCCAGGTGCCTCTGCTATCTTGCTGACCAGGCGTCGCCCGCCTTGGTGAAGGCGTGCACCTATGGGCGGTGGTCTGTCCTGAGAGTGAAAGGGGCGCCCTCGAGGAGGTAGTGGAAGTGGCGCACTGCTTGGTACACCGCCAGGAGCTCGCGGTCGAACATGCTGTCTCTCGTCTCGGTGGGTGACAGCTTTTTACTGTAGTAGGTAAGCGGCTGGGGCCCGCCCTGGACCATCTGCTCTAGGACAGCCCCGCAGGCGACGTTGCTGGCATCTGTGGTGAGGCGTAAGGGTGCAGTAGGGTCTTCGTGTCGTTGAAGGCCTGCACTTGTTCAGCTTCCTACGTCAGGTGTTTTGGTTTCCCCTTCAGGACCTGTGTTAGAGGTGACATGGTGCAAGGGGCGTCGGGGATGAACCGGCAGTAGTAGTTGACCATCCCGATGAATTCTTGCAGGAACTTGACAGTGGTTGGGGTTGGGAACTTCTGCACCGCACCTACCTTCGAGGCCATGGGGCACACGCCTGCCGCGGAGATCTCGTGGCCAAGGAAGTCCACCCTCTCGGTGCCGAAGGTGCACTTGTCGAATCAGACGACCAGCCCGTTTTCCTGCAGGCGTTTCAGGACCGCTCAAACATGGTGTAGGTGCTCCTCCGGGGACCTGGAAAAAATTAAAATATCGTTGACGTAGCAGATGCAGAAAGGCATGCTGTCCATTAGGCGCTGGAAGGTGGCCCCTGCATTTTTCAGTCCGAAGGTGGAGTAATGAAAGACGTAGGAGCCGAAAGGCGTGATGATGGCAGTCTTGGGGACATCCTCGGGGTGCACGGGAACCTGAAAATAAGATTTTAAAAGGTCCATTTTCTTGAAGACTTTCGCTCCATGGAGGGCCCCGGTTAAATCCTGCATGTTTGGCAAGGGGTAGTGGTCGGGGATCATAGCGAGGTTGAGTCTCCTGAAGTCTTCGCAGGGCCTCCAGGTGCCGTCAGGTTTCCTGAAGGCGGCCCGGAGGGAGTCGTCAGAACTTCGCGTGTGTCGGGGGGGCCGTGGTGGTGATGTGGTGGAATATTTCATGCTAGGGCGGCGTCCCTGCTGCCTGACGAAGTTCCGGTTTGAAAACTTCAGGGAATTCCTGCAGGAGGTTGCCGTACTTGTGGGGGGCGATGGTACAAATTGTGGGGGTGCCTGGGCCCACTGCAAGTGGTAGGGAACGGCATATCCCCGTGTCGAGGAGGCGTTTGCAACCCACGTCAACCAGGAGGCCGTTCTGCGCCAGCAAATCCGCCCCCAGTAGTGGAATCCTGACGTCCGCGATGGTGAACTTCCAGACGTAGTTGCGCCCCAAGATGGATATCTCGAGGGACTTCGTGCCGTAGGAATGGATGGGGGTCCCGTTTGCGGCGACGAGGGCGGTTTTTTGTCAGGCTCGCGGCTATGGTCTTTTGCTGACGGTGGGAATATCGAGTGCATCGCCCCTGTATCCACCAGCATCCTCCGGCCGGAGATCACGTCTCGGACATAAAACCCTACGGCGTGTGGTTTCGACGAGGCCGTTGCCACGGACGGCTTTGGGTTTGTCTGCTGTTGCCGTTTTTTGGCTGCTAGAAGGTGCAAGGGCTTTCGCATCTCTTGGAGTGTCTTCTGAACCTCCGGTGGTAGTGGCACCAGGAGTTTTCGCCACGCTGCGTGTGGGAGGACTTCCTCTGGGATACAGAGCCGATCTCTTGCGTTGGGTCGTCGTCTTCTTCTTCTCCCTTCTCTGCGGCTAGGCACACGGAGGATCGGGGGCCGGCGAGCCTTGCAGCCTTGCTTGACAGCGTCAGTTTTTTTGCTTTCTCCAATAGTTCGTCGTCGTGGAGGGTATATGCGTCCGTCAGCTGTCCTCGGACGTCTGGCTCAAGTTGCCGCAGGAATATTTCGCGGCTCAGGCAGATATCCTTCTTCTTCCCATCGGGACCTACTTCGGGCAAGCGGACGAGGCCCATCACTATGTCCCAGGCATCCTGTGGGTCAGCGCCTCGCATAGGGTTTGTAACTAGGTCGAGGGCACAGGCGGCTTTCTCAGCAATGGGCATGGAGTAGGTTGTCACGAGTCTTGTTTTTATTTCATTGAACGTGACAGGTTCGGTTTGTGCTTGACCGGTCAGCCAGGGAGTTATTCGGTCGAACACCTCTGTCGGGAGGGCTGCTGTGACGAGGTCAGCCTGCAGTACCTTGTCCTTGAGTCCCGCTATCCGGAATTCCCCATCAGCTCGGAAGAACCAGGCGGTTGGGTTCGTTGTTGTGAAGGGGGTCAATTTGACAGCTTGAGCGGCAGCTGTGTGATAGACCATCGTTGGGGCAGGGGAGGCCTGGGTCTCTCGCGCGGTACTGTCTGCGCCCATTGTCCTTTCTCACAGAAAAAAAAAAAAAAAGTCGACAGAGTCGTAAATGGCGGGTCAGACCGTTTGAGGAATGCCTTAACACAACTTGGGAAGGTATGCCGTATTTAGTCCGTTAGAAGCGTTGGTTTTTTCCACGGTAGGAGCTTTCGGAGATCTATACTGAGGCGCCGTGTGAGTCCGCTAATGATCTCTGAAGGTGAGCGGCGATAGTTAGTCCCTTAATGGCTGAGCCAAAACCGCTTGGGTCACCGTCCAAACCAGGAGGTCACCAGTTGTGAGGTGTGGACAAAGAGGCAGGTAGTAGTGTACTGACTTTATTACAGGTAAGGGAAATTCACATATACAGCATGCGGGTGGAAATGTGGTATCCGACCCGCGAGAGAGTAAAAGTGGGTCGGCGAGACCCGATTTGTGTTTCTTGCGAGACATATAATACAGAATACAAAAGTACATAAAATATGATATTACAAGATACATTGGCGGAAAGCCCGCTGAACGCTCTCGAGGAGGGAAGTACGAACAACGCGAATGTTGAATTACATACAGAGAAAATTGCGATAAAGCGTTGTCCTTACAGTATTATGGTTTGGCCGGACGAGTGAGAATGGGCGCGCGCTCACGATTTTATGGGTAACTCAAACAAACTAGCAAATATCGCTCCATGCCCTATGTGTATTTACATTTATTGTGGTATTTATTGCGTATCATTTACTATACTAAATAGTGTGCATATCTTTGGTGTATTATGCGATATTAATACCGACAAATAATCATATCTATTTACTGTGTACTTATTCCTTATCTATCATACCAAATGATGTTCATTATGTATTTATATCTTATTTATTATGCTAAATACTGTGCACATATTTAGTATATTATATGATAGAAATGCATTAAAACAATCGAAATTTATTTATCATACATTTATACCTTATTCATTATGCTAAATCATGTCTATTTATTGTGTATTTATTTTCTATTTATGATGCTAAATACAGTGCATATTTCTTACTTATTATGCTAAATACAGTGCATAATTAAAAATAAGAGAATGGATGGTGTGTATGTCACAAAGAGTATTATAGACTGGCTTTTACGATAATATAGTCGGTGAATATACTCCCGGAAAGCACTTCTAATGTTTGTTTTCTTGGTGGCAGCGTCCCTTGTGGCATCTGGGTATCCAACCGTAGCTTGTTTACTAAAATATCGTAAGCGATAATTTCCCAGTTTTTGTCTGAATAACATTTGACTTTCATATTCCATAAGCATGTGATTTATATTAAGCAATCCAGTGAGTCCAAAACGACTTATCAGCCCATACTTCTGCCAGAGTTAAAGAATTTCCTGAAGTCACATGTCGCAGACGACACTGAGTATTATGGTACAGGCAAAAGTTACACAGCAAAATGTAAGACTTCTCAGGAAGATCAATTCTTCGATATTACGTTAAACTGCTTTAAGCTTAAACATTATTCTAGAGTAGCAAAATTCTTTCAACATTAAGTAATATCACACAAATTACTCACTATCTCATAGGGAGACAAGAGTCTAGAACTGGGAATGAAGTGAGAAAACAGCTGAAAATAAAAATGAGTGCTAGGAAAAGGGGTGAAGGGCCAACAGAACAAAAGTCCAATTTCAGTTACTTTAGATAGCAGAATGATGGACGTAATCAGTACCAGGTCATCAGCCAAAGGATGTGGGTCGCTTGCAGGTCTTTACCAAAGAGTAAGAAACAATCTTCATCATTTACGAACCAAGCAAGGGCGTTCGTCAATCACACTTATTGGCAGTCTCAACACAGTTCTTGATCTTACTAACCACTTCAGCGGCAAGACAATGATTCAAGGAGAGAGCGGGAGGTAGAGTCAGTAAGTGCTAGACCACTCTATCACCATCAGGGTGATCTCTCTAGGCTTGGGGCAGTATGTCACGCCTTATAGTCATGAACAAATCTAATCTGATGGGTCAAACAAGGCCAGATTTATACCCAAGTATTTGAACTGGTGGCTTCCTGTCCAAACTGTTATTGCTGCTCTCAAAACCCAAAATATTCTCAAGGGATTTCTTATCTGATACCAATGTGGAAGGGAAATGAATGTATGTATGTGTGTTTATGTGTGTTTATGTTCCACATACTCTTTGACATGCATTGAGTAATTTCAACCAAACTTGAAATACATATAACTTAGCATCTGGAAAAGAATACTGTGGGGATAAGACATCACTAGCACAAAGGGAGGGGGGATGGGAAAGGTGTGAAATTTTTTTTAAATAACAGATATTAGTGTCTAATCAATAGTTTTTGAGATCGGTAAAATTAATCCTGACACTGCTAATGCTCTTCAAGTCCAAGCTCAGCCCTGACAGGGGCGGGATTTGTGAAAAGGGGTGCGAAGGGTTGACGTAAAAATTACGGAAAATGGAGGTATTACTATCTAACCCATAGTTTTCGAGGTCACTGAAATAAATAGTGACACTCCTGATGCCCTTCAAGTCCAATTTCAGCCCCAACAAAGAGGAGGGGTGAAAAAGAATAATTTGCCATATATATATTTTTACTCTAACCATGCTAAAAAAAATTAAGGTGTCAACATTTTCCACAATGTATTTTGGAGCTATGAGAATTTGTAGTGCTGAACTTTTGGAAGATGCGTTTAAAATTATTGATAAAATAGGAGATTCATTATGTTACCCTCCATATTTTTTGGAACTTTGTAAAAATAAAGCAAAAAGACATATTACAAACCAATCAGTGTTAACAAAGAACTTAATAATATTCTCTGTGTACCATTGCATCCTAATTTCTTTACTGTTGTGTCCATTTTAAAAACTATTGATGTTAACTTAGTATTCAAGTATAATAATAATTTGAGAAAGAAACTAATTAAGAACAGCCCGTCAGATTTAAATAATATTGTATACAGTATTCCTTGTAAACAATGTAATAAAATTTATGTAGGGCAAACATCCAAAGACCTAAAGGGGAGATGCTCTCAGAGGCTTAACAAGTAATGGCATTGCAGATCATTGGCTTAAGACTGGCCATGCTTTTGACTGGGATAATTCCTCGATAATCTACAGGGTCAAAGATCACTGCAAAAGGAATCTGTTTGAATCCATTTTTATTGAAACCACATAAACAAGGAATTTAAATCTCCAACCTGGATTGTCCGTTGACCCCCTCTCCTTATCTCTTTTGCTTAAAAAACACGCCCACCTTTCTGTTCTTGTATATAAAGGTCTACCAACTTCTATTATATTCAATGTTAACTTGATTATGTTCTGCCGTGGATTTAAAGATATTCCCAAGCACGTGTTCCTTCATGCTACATTGGATATATATATATATATATATATATATATATATATATATATATATATATATATATATATATATATATATATATATATATCATATATATATATATATATATACACTACATTTCAAATTTAAACCATATCAGCCAAAATATAAGAAGGTTACATTCTGTGGAGTCAAAGGCAATAACATTTAAGGGTTTTATATATGTCTTTGAGAAAATTTAACTAGCCAATGTTCGAACCTTATGTCAGCTTAACCTTGAATAAAATAAAAGCTACTGATGATAGAGGGCTGCAATTTGGTGTCTGATGATTGGAGCGTGGATGGTGAACATACAAATTTGCAGCCCTATAGCCTCAGTAGTTTTATAGGATCTGAAGGTAGAAAACTATAAACGCCGAAAAACCCTTGATCTATCGAGAATATTTCTCTTGACTCTGGTATCAACTGAAGGCCCAAGTTTCTTGTTTTCCTTTTTAATATATATATATATCATTATAGGTATATATATAACTATATATATAATATATATATACTATATATATTATATTATATATATAAATATATATATTATTATATTATATATATATATATATATTATATATATATATATATATATCTTATATAGATGAGTAGTGCTGTATCATTAGCTGTTCGCTTGACTGAAGTATTAGGAAATACAAGATTGCTGTTTATTGAAAAACTGAAAAACCTAAATAAGGTCAAAAGATAAAAGAATACTATGAAACGAAGTAATATTTCGTGGAAGAAGAACTTTCTCTCTCTCTCTCTCTCCTCTCTCTCTCTCTCTCTCTCTCTCTCTCTCTGTCACGGCTGCCAATATCGGTACTGAAAGACCTATGATCCAGACGGATGAAAAAAGTCCGCCAAAATCCTCCCTGGCTTTTGTCATATTGGCTTCGCATTTGGTTAATCCCTTCCCGAGTTTCTTAATCCTTCTATTTCGACTTTCCTCTTTTCCTCGTCCTCACAGTCACGGTGAAGAGTCCGCTTCATGTATCATGTCACCGTAATTGGTATGTGGCTCCGAGGAAATGAATTTTCCTCCCCTGATGTTCCTATTTCCTCATTTTTGTTCGATTATAAAGGGAAATCACTAATAAGCTGATTGTGAAAAGAGAGAGAGAGAGGCGGGGGTGGGGGTTTGAGTGGAGAGAGAGAGAGAGAGAGAGAGAGAGAGAGAGAGAGAGAGAGAGAGAGAGAGACGAGGGGGATGGGGACTGAATTATGAGGCTCTCTGTAAATGCGAGACTAAAGACGGATCTTCTTGGATATTTTTCATCTTTGGGAAATCACTGGTCTCTATATATAATATCAAGGCTGGTGGAACGAAGAGAAAATAAATTTCCTTTTGAAGGACCGCCTGTATGTCTTGCCTGAATTGGAATGTATTATATTGAGAATTTTTGGATGTTTATCGATAATCTCCCCGTGATTCTTTTCAGAGACTTTATTGCTCCATTGTTTTGGGTCATTTTTCTTTTTCATTTTGATTACCATCAGCAGTAGTCAAACATATTGAAGAATTGTTTTTGCTTCCCATATTCTTGGTTTTTCTTGGGTACTCGCAATTTGTGGACTTTTTGTTTCCCAGTTCTTAGTATACAGATACAATATTAAATATTTTTGCATAATGCATAAAATTACAGAATTTTCCTTTTTTTATATTATATACTATATATACATATATATATATATATATATATATATATATATATATATATATATATATGTGTGTGTGTGTGTGTGTGTGTGTGTGTGTGTGTGTGTGTGTATTTGTATATATATGTGTGTGTGTGTGGGTGACTGTATCAGTGTATTTACAGAAACGACTAGGGTTCATATCTGGCAAAATCTACTGGACATCTATTCACTTAAATATAGATTAGGTATAGTATTTTGTGCTTAATCGACTGTGTCGGAGTGAAATCAGAGCTGATAAGTACAGTGAGTTAGCAATCTTATCTCAACGTTTGCTGCAAACCGGAAGGTAGAAACCCCTGAAAAGTATATTGTGTATGTGTTGGGGATAGGGTATGTGGATGGATGCATGTATAAATGTTTTGCTTTATCATCTAAAATCCCATCATACATAAACATTGATACTAATCTTACAACTACTTTTATACCTTTAGCTTCATGTAATTGAAACAATAATCTTTCCATCCATTCCTTTTAAACTATCATTATTACACTGACCTGCGCTGTTTTCAAGGTCTAACATATAATACCTGATCTTAGGCCAGTTTCTTGCACTGAATCCAAAAATCATGCTCATTTTCCTCAATCAGATCAAGTTAATGAAACATTAGCACATTATAAATATCCTAAATTCCGATTTATTTGTAGGTGAATGAAACGCAATATTGAAAATATTAGACTGATTTATTCACAGAAGGCTTACAAAATATTTTGAATAGATAGCAAGAAGAGTATAATGAGCTACTCATGGATGAATGGTCTCTTCAGGGACTTCCGTTTGTGCTGAGCAGACTCCACATCCCTCTTCAAGCACCAACAGTAGTCGGCCCGAAAGTTGACATTCCATCGGCCGTGATAGTGTTCCTCCATAACACTGAAATCTTGGTGAAGTACTCACCCTATTCTTCACTGAAGTCTCCACAATTCTCTGGAAAATAGTCCAGATAAGACCACTCTCTGATATTGGGAACTTCTCTGGTTGCCAAGGAAGTTTGCAATGACTGACTTAAGCAGCAACCAGGCAGAGAGTTCAGCAGGATTCAGTGCATCATCAAAACTAGCGTCCTTGATGAGTTCCGTTATTTGAGGACCATCAAATATACCTGCCTTATGTTTCTCCATGCTTTTTTGTTGAAACTTCTGTTGTAGGAAAGCAAATCCTCTACCTTCCCTGTCCAATGCCTTTACAAAGTTCTTCATGAGATCGAGTTTGATGTGGAGGGGTGGAAGCAATATCTTGCTTGGTTCAACCAGAGAGTGGGACAGAACGTTGTATGACCCAGGTTTTAATCTTTGTCTTGTTGGCCTCTCTAGTACTGGTCATCAGCATGTCTACCCCATAAGCACAGAAAGCATGGATACTTTGTGTGACCACCTTGAAATACTAGGATGAGTCCAACAACTTTAAGATCGCCACAGATCAACCATTTATGTTCCTGGTAGTTCAGTGCAGACAACAGACGTTCCATGCTTTTGTGGGATTCTTTCATTTCAACTGAGTGCCCAACAGGGATCAATGAAAACTTATTTCCGTTATTCAGAAGAACTGCCTTGAGACTTCTGTAAGATGAGTCAATGAAAAGTCTCCATTCCATAGCATCATACTTCAGACCAAGTAATTCAATCATGTCAGCAATATTGTTAAAGTAGACCAGTGAAGAAGCTTCATCAAATGTGAAGAATTTTCTCAATTCTCTGTCACGGTCCCGATACCAATAGAATGTTGTTCCTGGTGCCAGTAGACATTTCTCTCGAAGACGAGAACCCAGTAGCTGGGCAGACTCCTTGGAAAGGTTCAGGTCTTGTGTCAGGTCATTGAGTTCAGCTTGGGACAAAGGCACCGGTGGTGGTCCTCTTCTGACCTGCATGCACCACACTAAGCTGTATCAGTCATGTCACTAGATTCGGAATCAGCACTAGATTCAATAGTGACATTTGGCTCAGGAACAGGACGATCAGGGCCATGGGGGACTGGCTTCATGGCAGAAGGAACATCAGGGTATTGAACATGGTGCTTGTTCTTGCGATTGATGCCTTTTAGATTTGTCATGCAAAAGTAGCAGTTGGTAACATAATCTTTCCCTTCCCTCCACACCATTGGGACACCAAATGGCTTACTCTTCCTTTTCTAGATCCTCCAATCCCATAAGTTTTTTACACATGTTTTGCAGTAGATATGGGGAGCGAAAGGCATTTGCTGGTCTCCTAGTTTGACTACAAAGTAAGCTGGATATGCCTTCTTCACAAAATCTGTGATTTTTGCTTGACGGTTTGGAAGAATTACATGTCCGCAGAAGTAACAGAACCTATTAGAATGGTTTTTACACTTCCGATCCATTTTTATGCACATCTAGACCTGAAAGAGAAATAAAAATAATCACGACCCGGTTTTGCAAATAACAAAGCCCATAAATACTTGGACAATTGAGATATTTTGGAAAAATATGCTGGAATAGAAATAGACTATATCTTTGAAACCAGACCTGACCCAGGAAAATGAACTGTATTTTTTATTTCAGCATGCAAAAAGAGTCCAAAATCAGTTGGAAAACCTTGACCTTTTTAAATAAGTTTTGAAACGCAGGCCAGTGTTATTATTATTATCATTATTGAAAGATATTGCTCCATCAGCTGCATTTTCTAATAATTGCTTTCTCTCTGCTGTTACAACAAGTGATTATTGCGCCAATATTATTCATCAGGAGTCAGTTTCAAGAATATTGCTTTAAAATTAATCCATTACCGAAAGTAAATAAATAAAGGTATAAGTCAATTTTGGGTTTAATATTCTTTTAGTGGTCAACGTTTCTCTCGAGTATGATCACGGCAGTGGTTCGAATTAGACTTTAGATAACTTGACTTGACTTTTGGGGGGATAGGAAAGGATGGATTTAATTGGGTGAGGGGTGAAGGTCCGGGGTGTAGAGGTAGGGGGACAGGTTGATAGGAAAGTATGAAATTGAAGAAGTATTAGTAGTGAATAGAAGGGGGCAGATGCCTTTGCTTTGAGACTGTAGATGCTGTCAGGATCTACTCAATGTATAGTGGTAGGTCAGCAGGGGTTCAACAGCTCGCTGACTTCTCATTAATTGAAGTGGAAACAATGCATTCCTGCTATTGGTTAGAGGAAGTTTCTTTTCAAGACACTTCTCATTGTTAAAGATGGTGCAGTTGCAACCTGGTAGACTGTCGAGGCTGGGTCATGACAACATCCCTGGGCGTTGGGTGACGTTGTGTGGCATCACGGCGTTTGAATTGTCACTGGCTGCTGAGCTGCTTTTCTCATCTAGTATTCTCTAATTAGGGGTGTCGTTCAGTCTGGTACTATTTGTATTATTATTTATACTGATCGGTCTTCTTATGTTGGTGGGGAGGAAGAGCACTACCTGTGTCGTATTCAGTGAGGGCTTTTCTGGTTGTATAAGGGGTGCCTCGATCAGTCACAAACGTCGCTGGTCAGGAGCCCTCCCTATTATCTTAGTATTCTTGATAATACAGTCAGAGCTTACATTGGAGCTGCATGTTCTCCCTTTCTATAGAATGCAACAATTAAGAAACACTTGTCCATGGTGGAAGGTGATGTAGAAAGAATGAGGAGAGGATTATATGTAGATAACCTACAGTTCATCAGCAATGCTGATGATGAACTGGTACATTTCTTCTTTGAGGCAAATAAGATATTTGCACAGGCACATTTGTACATGAAGTAATGGATTAATAATAATGACTCATTACAAACCATAGCCAAAGTGTATGGGAACAGTGCCAAAGGGCAAACAATTCACAAGGTCTTAGGTCTAGATTGGTACCAAAGGAGAGATACCTTGACATTACATTCTACAAAGATAAATAAATCCTGTCAGACTAACAGGGAAGTGTTCAGAACAGTTACAAAAATTTATGATCCATTGGGAGTAATTCTACTGGTTACTATTAGGGCAAGGATATACTTGCAGAATTTGTGGAAGCAACAGTTGGATTGGGATGATCAACTCCCAGACCCATTACAGAAGCAATGGTTTGAGTTACCCGAAGACTTGGTAATTCCTTTCCTAGGGATACTAGCCTAGGAAAGGGGACTCCTTACACATATTCT
>NC_087221.1:224149-251790 GCF_015104395.2 Macrobrachium nipponense | reverse complement strand
AGAATATGTGTAAGGAGTTCCCCTTTCCTAGGCTTAGTATCCCCTAGGAAAGGAATTACAAGCCTTCGGGTAACTCAAACCATTGCTTCTGTTATGGGTCTGGGAGTTGATCATCCCAATCTAACTGTTGCTTCCACAAATTCTGCAAGTATATCCTTGCCCTAATAGTAACCAGTAGAATTACTCCCAATGGATCATAAATTTTTGTAACTATTCTGAACACTTCCCTGTTAGTCTGACAGGATTTATTTATCTTTGTAGTATGTAATGTCAAGGTATCTCTCCTTTGGTACCAATCTAGACCTAAGACCTTGTGAATTGTTTGCCCTTTGGCACTGTTCCCTTACACTTTGGCTATGGTTTATAATGAGTCATTATTATTAATCCATTACTTCATGTACATGTGCCTGTGCAAAAAAATATAATCTTATTTGCCTCAAAGAAGAAATGTACCAGTTCATCATCAGCATTGCTGATGAAACTGTAGGTTATCTACATATAATCCTCTCCTCATTCTTTCTACATCACCTTCCACCATGGAAACAAGTGTTTTCTTAATTGTTGCATTCTATAGAAAGGGAGAACATGCAGCTCCAATGTAAGCTCTGACTGTATTATCAAGAATACTAAGATAATAGGGAGGGCTTCTGGACCAGCGACGTTTGTGACTGATCGAGGCACCCCTTATACAACCAGAAAAGCCCTCACTGAATACGGACACAGGTAGTGCTCTTCCTCCCCACCAAACATAAGAAGACCGATCATTATAAAATAAATAATACAAATAGTACCAGACTGAACGACACCCCTAATCAGAGAATACTAGATGAGAAAAGCAGCTCAGCAGCCAGTGACAATTCAAATGCCGTGATGTCACACAACGTCACCCAACGCCCAGGGATGTTGTCATGACCCAGCCTCGACAGTCCTACCCAGGTTGCAACTGCCCACCATCTTCAACGATGAGAAGTGTCTTGAAAAGAAACTTCCTCTAACCAATAGCAGGAATGCATTGTGCCACCAACCAATGAGAAGTCAGTGAGCTGTTGAACCCCTGCTGACCTACCACTATATATTGAGTAGATCCTGACAGCATCTACAGTCTCAAAGCAAGGCATCTGCCCCCTTCTATTCACTACTAATACTTCTTCAATTTCATACTTTCCTATCAACCTATCCCCTCCTACCTCCACACCCCGTACCTTTACCCCTCACCCAGTTAAATCCATCCTTTCCTATCCCCCCAAAAGTTAAGTCAAGTTATCTAAAGTCTACTCCGAACCACTGCCGTGATCATACTTGAGAGAAACGTTGACCACTACAAGAATATTAAATAACCCCCCAAAAAAAAAAAAATTGGACTTATACTTTTTATTTGTTTACTTTCTGTAATAAATGAATTTTAAAAGTAATATTCTTGGAAACTGACTCCTCATGATGAATAATATTGGCGCAATAATCGCTTGTTGTAACAGCAGAGAGAAAGCAATTATTAGAAAAATTTAACTTGTAAAAATATTTACAAGTTAAATGCAGTTTGGTAGAGCAATATCTTTCAATAATAATGATGATAATAATAATAATAAAAAAAAAAAAACATGGGGCCTGCGTTTCAAAACTTATTTTGCAAAGGTCAAGGATTTTCCAACTCATTACAAAATATCGCAATTATCCAAACATTTATGGGCTTTGTTTTTGCAAAACCGGGTCGTGATTTTTGTTTTTTTTTTTTTATTTCTCTTTCAGGTCTAGATATGTATAAAAATGGATCGGAAGTGTAAAAACCATCCTAATAGGTTCTGTTACTTCTGCGGACAAGTAATTCTTCCAAACCGTCAAGCAAAAATCACAGATTTTGCGAAGAAGGCATATCCAGCTTACTTTGTAGTCAAACTAGGGGACCAGCATAAGCCTTTCGCTCCCCATATCTGCTGCAAAACATGTGTTAAAGAACTTATGGGATTGGAGGATCAAGAAAAGGAAGCGTATGCCATTTGGTGTCCCAATGGTGTGGAGGGAAGGGAAGATTATGTCACCAACTGCTACTTTTGCATGACAAATCTAAAAGGCAGCAATCGCAAGAACACGCACCAGTGTTCAATGCCCTGATGTTCCTTCTGCCATGAAGCCAGTCCCGCATGGGGCCCTGAGTCTTCCTGTTCCCTGAGCCAAATGTCACCATTAATCTAGTGCTGATTCCGAATCTAGTGACATGACTGATACAGCGAGTATGGTGCATACAGGGCAGAAGAGGACGACCAACCAGTGCCTTTGACCGAAGCTGAAACTCAATGACCTGACACAAGACCTGAACCTTTCCAAGGAGTCTGCCCAGCTACTGGGTTCTCGTCTTCGAGAGAAACTTTTACTGGCCCCAGGAACAGCATTCTATTGGTATTGGGACCGTGAGAGAGAATTTAGAAAATTCTCACGTTTGATGAAGCATCTTCCTGGTCTTCTGTAACAATATTGCTGATGTGATTGAATTACTTGGTCTGAAGTATGATGCTATGGAATGAAGACTTTTCATTGACTCATCTAACAGAAGTCGTATGGCAGTTCTTCTGAATAACGGAAATTAGTTTTCATCAATCCTTGTTAGGCACTCAGTTGAAAAGAAAGAATCCCACAAAAGCATGGAACGTCTATTGTCTGCCCTGAACTACCAGGAACATAAATGGTTGATCTGCGAAGATCTTAAAGTTGTTGGACTCATCCTAGGACTGCAAGGTGGTCACACAAAGTATCCATGCTTTCTGTGCTTATGGGATAGACATGCTGATGACCAGTATTATGTCAGACTAGAGAGGCCATTAAAACTCGGTCATACAACGTTCTGTCCCACCCTCTGTTGAACCGAGCAAGATATTGCTTCCACCCCTCCACATCGAACTAGGTCTCATGAAGAACTTTGTAAAGGCATTGGACATGGAAGGTAGAGAATTTGCTTTCCTCCAACAGAAAGTTTCACCAAAAATAATCATGGAGAAACTTAAGGCAGGTATATTTGATGGTCCTCAAATAAGGGAAGTCATCAAGGACGCTAGTTTGATGATGCACTGAACCCTGCTGAACTCTGCCTGGTTGCCCCTTAAGTCAGTCATTGCAAACTTCCTTGGCAACCACAGAAGTTCCCGGTATCAGAGGGTGGTCTCATCTGGACTATTTTCCAGAGAATTGTGGAGATTTCAGTGAAGAACAGTGTGAGTACTTTCACCAAGATATCAGTGTCATGGAGGAAGACTATCACGGCCGATGGAATGTCAACTTTCTGCCCGACTACTGCTGGGGCCTGAAGAGGGATGTGGAGTCTGCTCAGCACAAACGAAGTCCCTGAAGAGACCGTTCATTCATGAGTATCTTCCTTTGTTCATTATACTCTTCTTGCTATCTATTCAAAATATTTTGTAAGCCTTCTGTGAATAAAACAGTCTAATGTTTTCAATATTCTGTTTCAGTTCACCTACAAATAGATCGGAATTTAGGATATTTATAATGTGCTAAATATTTCATTAACTTGATATGATGAGAAAAATGAGCATAATTTTTGGATTCAGTGTAAGAAACTGGCATAAAATCAGGTATTATATGTTTAGACCTTGAAAACAGCGCAGGTCAGTGTAATAATGATAGTTTTAAAAGGAATGGATGGAAAGATTATTGTTTCAATTACATGAAGCTAAAGGTATAGAAGTAGTTGTAAGATTAGTATCAGTGTTTATGTATGATGGATTTTAGATGATAAAGCAAAACATTTATACATGCATCCATTCCCACATATACCCTATCCCCAACACATTCAATATACTTTCAGGGGTTTCTACCTTCCGGTTTGCAGTAAGCGTTGAGATAAGATTGCTAACTCACTGTTCTTATCAGCTCTGATTTCAATCCAACACAGTCGATTAAGCACAAAATACTGTACCTAAATTATATTAGGTGAACAGATGTCCAGTAGATTTTGCCAGATATGAACCTTAGTCGTTTCTGTAGATACACTGATACACTCACCCACACACACACAAATATATATTATATATATATATATATATATATATATAATTATATATATATAATATATATATATAAAAAAAAAATCTGTAATTTTATGCATTATGCATTAGCAAATACTTATACTAAGAACTGAGAAACAAAAGTCCACAAATTTCGAGACACAAGAGAAACAAAGAATATGGGAAGCAAAAACAATTCTTCAATATGTTTGACTACTGCTGATGATAATCAAAAAGAAAAAGAAAAATTAGAAAAATTACCCAAAACAATGGAACAATAAAGTCTCTGAAAAGAATCACAGGAGATTATAGATAAACATCCAAAAATTCTCAATAGAATACATTCTAATTCAGGCAAGGCATACAGGCGGTCCTTCAAAAGGACAATTTATTTTCGCTTCGTTCTACCAGCCTTGATATTATATATGGAGACCAGTGATTTCCTAAAGATGAGAAATATCCAAGAAGATCCCTATCTTTAGTTTCGCATTTACAGAGAGCCTCATAATTCAGTCCCCATCCCCCTCGTCTCTCTCTCTCTCTCTCTCTCTCTTCTCTCTCTCTCCCCACTCAAAACCCCACCCCGCCCCCCCCCCTCCCCCCCGCCTCTCATCTCTCTCTTTTTCACAATCAGCTTATTAGTGACCCTTTCCCTTTATAATCGAACAAAAATGAGGAAATAGGAACATCAGGGGAAGAAAATCCATTTCCTCGGAGCCACATACCAATTACGGTGACATGATACATGAAGCGACTCTTCGACGTGACTGTGAGGACGAGGAAGAGAGGAAAGTCGAAATAGAAGGATTAAGAAACTCTGGAAGGGATTAACCAAATGCGAAGCCAATATGACAAAAGCCAGGGAGGATTTTTGGCGGACTTTTTTCATCCGTCCGGATCATAGGTCTTTCAGTACCGATATTGGCAGCCGTGACAGAGAGAGAGAGAGAGAGAGAGAGAGAGAGAGAGAGAGAGAGAGAGAGAGAGAGAGAGAGAAAGTTCTTCTTCCACAAAATATTATTTCGTTTCATAGTAGTCTTTTATCTTTGAACTTATTTAGGATTTTCAGTTTTTCAATCAAGAGCAATCTTCTATTTCCTCATACTTCAGTCAAGCGGACAGCTAATGATACAGCACTACTTATATATATATATATATATATATATATATATATATATATATATATATATATATATATATATATATATATATTTACGTTTGAGCCTGGCCTTGAGAGAGCTCCGATACGTAAACAGGAATAGTTGAAAAAAAAAAACAATAAATTACTTGAACTTACCGTAAAAAGGATTTATAGTGATAATTTACTCTAGAGGAAAGGTCGCCAGAAACTCAGCTAATTACTTTACAGCTATTTATTTACAAGAGACCCTTACTGGCCTGGAGAAAAGTAAATGCAGCGTGTCCACACATTGGGACCTATATATCTCTCACAAATGGATAGCTGGCTAAAATGTGATTCAAGTGAATGAAAGCTAGGTTTCGATATCTTGCGGCAATGCAAAACACTTGCGGGCAGATAGACTTGACACGTGACTCAGGGGAATCTGGAAAAAGAATCCAGATTAGACAAGATAAAAGAAAGATGACTTCTTGCTTTTAGTTATAGATAATTAGTTCTCTAACACTGGGGCAAAGGAACTCTAATGTTTCACTGAGGTATGCACTGAAGACTTAGTCTTTAACAAGTCACAAGGGGGAGCACGTGGCCCGATGAGGACAAAGGGCTTTTGATGTAGGAGGGATAAAAGTGAGACTTGAAAATGAAATTAGCAAGAGTCGTATGGTAGTAAAAGGTGCTGGTTTCGAGTTTACACTTTTAGACGTACCTGGATGCAATGTTCAGTGTGGACCCTTTGTGGAAAAGTGCGGCGTCCGGCTTGGTCTCAGATTTCGGCGCGCCAATAACGCCGTTAGGCTTAAGTGTGGGAGGCTGGTTGGCTGGACATCCGTCCGAGGTCACGAACTGCAGTCGACTGAGGACGAGGGCATGTGTTTTCCCTGGGTGTTGGGAGTCAGCTTAACCCCCCACGAGCAGGGCAAATCCTGGAAACAGAACATACAGCCAGCAGAGGGTTCACAGGAAAAAGAGCTTAAGATATAGGCCTAAGAAGTACCAGTCTGCCTACATCCTTCCCTTTGAGAATACGTCCCTAAAGCTGACAAGAGTCTATTTTCCCCCAACTTAGGAACTCCATATCTCTGGCTTGCGGGTTTTGGTTTCCCGCGTTTACTAAAATCAGCTGTATTTTAGAGGAATATGGCGGCCGTTTTACAAAGCAAAATAATGAATTAATTACTGGGTAGAAGAAGAGATCTATTAAACGTAGCAATATATATATATATATATATATATATATATATATATATATATATGTATATATATATATATATATATATATATATATATATATATATATATATATATATATATATATATATATATATATATATATATATATATATATATATATATATATATATATATATATATATATATATTAAAAAGGAAAACAAGAAACTTGGGCCTTCAGTTGATACCAGAGTCAAGGGATATTATTAATGCAATATTTCTTTATGCACTAAAACCGTCCACCAAGATCTTTGAAGAGAAATATTCTCGACAGATCAAGGTTTTTCGGCGTTTATAGTTTTCTACCTTCAGATCCTATAAACTACTGAGGCTATAGGGAGGGCTGCAATTTGTATGTTCACCATCCACGCTCCAATCATCAGACACCAAATTGCAGCCCTCTATCATCAGTAGCTTTTTATTTTATTCAAGGTTAAGCTGACATAAGGTTCGAACATTGGCTAATTAAATTTTCTCAAAGACATATATAAAACCCTTAAATGTTATTGCCTTTGACTCCACAGAATGTAACCTTCTTTTATTTTGGCTGATATGGTTTAAATTTGAAATGTAGTATATATGTATATATATATATATATATATATATATATATATATATATATATATATCCAATGTAGCATGAAGGCGGAACACGTGCTTGGGAATATCTTTATATCCACGGCAGAACATTATCAAGTTAACACTGAATATAATAGAAGTTGGAGACTTTATATACAGAACAGAAAGGTGGGTGGCAGGGGGGGGGGGGGGTTTTTATAGTTTGTTAATCTTGGCGGCGTATTTTTTAAGCAAAAGAGATAAGGAGAGGGGGTCAACGGACAATCCAGGTTGGAGATTTAAATTCCTTGTTTATGTGGTTTCAATAAAAATGGATTCAAACAGATTCCTTTTGCAGTGATCTTTGACCCTGTAGATTATCGAGGAATTATCCCAGTCAAAAGCATGGCCAGTCTTAAGCCAATGATCTGCAATGCCATTACTTGTTAAGCCTCTGAGAGCATCTCCTTCCCCTTTTAGGTCTTTGGATGTTTCCCCGCCCTACATAAATTTTATTACATTGTTTACAAGGAATACTGTATACAAATATTATTTAAATCTGACGGGCTGTTCTTAATTAGTTTGTTTCTCAAATTATTATTATACTTGAATACTAAGTTAACATCAATAGTTTTTAAAATGGATACAACAGTAATGAAATTAGGATGAAATGGTACACAGAGAATATTATTAAGTTCTTTGTTAACACTGATTGGTTTGTAATATGTCTTTTTGCTTTATTTTTACAAAGTTCCAAAAAATATGGAGGGTAACATAATGAATCTCCTATTTTATCAATAATTTTAAACGCATCTTCCAAAAATTCAGCACTACAAATTCTCATAGCTCCAAAATACATTGTGGAAAATGTTGACACCTTAATTCTTTTTTTTTAGCATGGTTAGAGTAAAAATGGATATAAGGCAAATTATTCTTTTTCACCCCTCCTCTTTGTTGGGGCTGAAATTGAACTTGAAGGGCATCAAGAGTGTCACTATTTATTTCAGTGACCTCGAAAACTATGGGTTAGATAGTAATACCTCCATTTTCCGTAATTTTTACGTCACCCCTTCGCACCCCTTTTCACAAAACCCGCCCCTGTCAGGGCTGAGCTTGGGCATGAAGAGCATTAGCAGTGTCAGGATTAATATTACCGATCTCAAAAACTATTGATTAGACACTAATATCTGTTATTTAACAAAAATTTCACCCCTTTCCCATCCCCCCTCCCTTTGTGCTAGTGATGTCTTATTCCCACAGTATTCTTTTCCAGATGCTAAGTTATATGTATTTCAAGTTTGGTTGAAATTACTCAATGCATGTCAAAGAGTATGTGGAACATACACACACATAAACACACATACATACATTCATTTCCCTTCCACATTGGTATCAGATAAGAAATCCCTTTAGAATATTTTGGGTTTTGAGAGCAGCAATAACTGTTTGGACAGGAAGCCACCAGTTCAAATATTTGGGTATAAATCTATCCTTTTTTGACCCATCAGATTAGATTTGTTCATGACTATAAGGCGTGACATACTGCCCTAGCCTGGAGAGATCACCCTGATGGTGATAGAGTGGTCTAGCACTTACTGACTCTACCTCCCGCTCTCTCCTTGAATCATTGTCTTGCCGCTGAAGTGGTTGGTAAGATCAAGAACTGAACTGTGTTAAGACTTTGCCAATAAGTGTGATTGACGAACGCCCTTGCTTGGTTCGTAATTGATGAAGATTGTTTCTTACTCTTTGGTAAAGACCTGCAAGCAACCCACATCCCTTGGCTGATGACCTGGTACTGATTACGTCCATAAAGTAACTGAAATTGAACTTTTGTTCTGTTGGCCCTTCACCCCTGTTCCTAGCACTCACTTTTATTTTCAGCTGTTTTCTCACTTCATTCCCAGTTCTAGACTCGTCTCCCTATGAGATAGTGAGTAATTTGTGTGATATTACTTAACGTTGATAGAATTTTGCTACTCTAGAATAATGTTTAAGCTTAAAGCAGTTTAACATAATATCGAAGTTTTGATCTTCCTGAGAAGTCTTACATTTTGCCGTGTAACTTTTGCTTGTACCATAATACTCAGTGTCGTCTGCGACATGTGACTTCAGGAAATTCTTTAACTGCGGCCGAAGTATGGGCTGATAAGTCCTTTTGGACTAACTAGATTGCTTAATATGAATCACATGCTTGTGGAATTTGAAAGTCCAATGTTATTCAGACAAAAACTGGGAAATTATCGCTTACGATATTTTAGTAAACAATCTACGGTTGGATACCCAAATGCCACACGGGACGCCGCCACCAAGAAAACAAACATTAGAAGTGCTTTCCGGGAGCTTATTCACCAACTGTATTATCGTAAAAGCCAGTCTGTAATACTCTTTGTGACATACACACCATCCATTCTCTTATTTTTAATCATGCACTGTATTTAGTATAATAAATAAGAAATATGCACTGTATTTAGCATCATAAATAAGAAATAAATACACAATGAATATACATGATTTAGTATAATGAATAGGGCATAAATATACAATAAATAAATTTCGATTGTTTGAATGCATTTTTATCATATGATATACTAAATATGTGCACAGTAGCCTATTTAGTATAATAAATGAGAAATAAATACATAATGAATATGATTTGGTATAATAGATAAGGAATAATTACACAGTGAATAGATGTGATTATTTATCGGTATTAATATCGTATAATACACAGAAGATATGCACACTATTTAGTATAGTAAATAATACGCAATAAATTCCACAATAAATGTAAATAGATATAGGGCATGGCGCGATATTTGCTAGTTTGTTTGAGTTACCCATAAAATCGTGAGCGCGTGCCCGTTTTCAGTCGTCCGGCCGAACCACAATACAGTTGGAGGAAGAATATGCTTCCAGAATGATATTCGAATTAAGGTAAAAATGTCGCAGAAATAACAGACTCGGGGGAAAATGTCACTGGAGAAAATGTCTCATTGATTTTTCATAGTGAATCCCAAGGGTAAATTTCAACTCGGTATGTTTGTTTGTATGGTGTTTTTACGTTGCATTGGTTAATCAGCAACGGGACCAACGGCTCTACGTGACTTCCGAACCACGTCGAGAGTGAACTTCTATCACCAGAAATACACATCTCTCACCCCTCAGTGGAATGTCCGAGAATCGAACTCGCGGCCACCGATGTGGTGGCCAACACCATACCGACCACTCCACTGAGGCGCTCAACTCGGTATGTATCCCTGTATCCACCGTTGATACATGGATGACTGTAAAAACCTAAAGAAAAGACTAAATATCATAAAGATAAAGACACCAAGAAGTATTGTGAATTTTTCCCTGTAACCTCATCACCGGTCACCATAAATTAATGTGGCATTTTCCTGTGTTTTTTATTTTCCCTGGCCAAAATTGTGACTTTTTTTTCTGCAACAGTTTTTCCTGTGACTTTATTACTGGTCACCGATATTCCCAAGCCTCTAAGGAGATACCGTCACACTGAACTTTAGGTTCTCATAATTAACTCCCCGTCGCCAAATACCGTAGTGTGGAGGTCAGTCTGTCGGCACATGTAGATTTCTTGATAAAAGGTTTGATGGATGCCAGCAGTTCCCAAAATTTATCCTCGCCATCTCATTTGATTTCATTTATGAGGGATGCATGGGAAAACGTTTCTTTTAAGCAACCAGTCTTCAGCCCAACATCTCTTTCTATCCTTAGCACGGTTCTTCAATTTGTCGCAAATTATAGCATGAATTGCCATAGCTTCCAGTTTGCTGTTGGAGAGTACCTCGGTCTTCACTCTACCACGTCCAAGAAGCAAATGAGCGATTGACTGTTGACACACAGACCGGGCCGTGACGTCAGTGGGCGTGTCATTTTTCGACGCTCTAGTAATAGTAGTACTAATAGGCAAGATACGCCTTTGAAACGGCTCCCCCCCTTTTGACATGTCTGGAGCGTGAATAGGGTTCTTTAGAGACCGAGAGAACTGAAATACTTTGATGTGTTCGAAAAAATAAAGCCCATGTCATGCGCGTAAATTGTCTAGTGGAATACATGCCAGAGACTTGGGTTTATCTTTTTTCTTATTGTGATTATTCATTTATTGTCTCTATCATCTTTTTTCTTTTTTGTCCATACATGTTTCTTCTAAGTCTTTATAACTCTTATTGAAGTGTGCGTTTCTGCTTATTGTTGACTTTTGAAATTGAATTGGGTTAAAAAAATGGAAATAATTTGAAAATTATATATTGACTGTGAATGTGACCAAATTGAGAACTCTGAGCAAATGAACGGATAAAAAAATGAGAGAATGGTCTACTGAAGTAAAATATAAATAGTAAAGTTATCTTTTAACATAAAATCAGAACCAAAGCGTCCATGCATGACTCCACCCGAGAATGGCGGATCAAGGCACTTGTTTGGGATTTCACGCTCCAAAGATAAGTTCACAACTTACCAAATGGTTATTCCAAGTGACGGGCCAGAAAACGCCGGATATGGTAAACACGTGGATCGTCTTAGTACTGTGAACGTAGTCTTTAATTTTCTGTAAAAGAAGAAAACAACTGAGATGCTATTTGTCCGTCCGTCCGCAGTTTTTCTGTCCGCATTCAGATCTTAAAATCATCTAAGGCTAGAAGACGGCAAAGAATGCTATGTTGATCATCCATCCTCAATTCATCAAGCATCTCAAATTACAGCGCTTTAGCCTCAGTAGTTTTTAATTTATTTAATGTTAAAATTAACCATGAGCTTTCGTCTGCCAACGCTATAGATGTCAACAACGCAGGCCACCACGGAGCCGTGGCTGAGAGTTCCATACAGCTTCATACACTGTACAGAAAACTCTATCGCGCCAAAGTATTTTTCTTATTATCGGTAAGAATCCATAAGAGAATATGGAATGGAAGCAGCGCTTGAAAGAAAGGACTGTTATCATACTCTACATATGCACATATCACAAAGGAAGAAATGATTTTATGTAGGTATGTAAAGAAAGAAATACAGAAAATGTTACCTAAAGCTCCAGCTGCCGTTCTGAAGCATTGAACTGAAATCAACAGAACAGAGAAATGGAAAACCAAAGCAGTGACAACTAAATCGAGGAAATGATAATCATAGCCAGCAGTAATATATACATAGCCGCAGACGTCTCTTAGATTCTGCTAATTGACGCAGAGATAATCTCAATTGTAAATATTTCATATTTACAATTGGGTCCAGGGTTTCAGACAACACAGTACAACAAAAACATTTCACAATAATACTATACATCTGAAACCTTTGAAATAGCAAAATAAACCTCAAATACATTGAGCTACACCTACTCATCAGTAGCAACGATAGTAACGAGCCAAACCTGCACCGCGTCTGTGAGCCTCATGCCATTCATAACCACAGTCAACAATTACCATGTCGACGCCACAGGTTCGCTGCTACAGAAGAACATTCGTTCCGGAAACTCCTCTCGGGAAACAAGCCCCACAAAGGGGACTTCCGGGGGGCACGCCCTTGCCATGTCCGATGTCATCTCACCTCCTCGGGAACTGGATCAAGGTCCTCCTCGGCTGTCAATCAACAGCTACTGGATGGTCTGCTGTCAAAACCTGACTTCCGTTCTCCTTCCAGAACCGGATGATCTGTTCTGTCGTCTGAAACCAGACTTCTTGCGCGAAACACGGAGAGACGAACAACACCTCGCCATCCCAAACAAAATAAAGAAGAGCAGGCAAATTCCGCACAAAATACCGGTGAGCTGATAAACAACTCAAAAAGCGAGTTTTTGAACCAAACTTATAGCGAACCAGACAATATATATATATATATATATATATATATATATATATATATATATATATATATATATATATATATATTTATATATTGTGACGAAGTGGCCAAGAGTATCTGAGTCTGGACACCATCAATACTTAGTGCACGAAGTAGCCAAAGATCTGTGTCTGGACACCATTAATATTTGTTAACGCAAATTGCCAAGTATCTGGTTATTTCACTTACCATGTTGGTACTTGTTAGCATAAAGAGATTCCTTTTATTCCTGGGTTTGGGACACCCTTTGTACTTAGGGCACAGTTCGTTCAAAAGTACCCTGGTTATTACTTACCTCACTACAGCCAGACACCTGACCCTTCATCACAATACTAAACGACTGGTTACTCTAAACAGGTTAATAGTGATCCTTATTATAGAACTGAACAGTCAAGAAAACAACCAGTCTAAGTTCATTAAAATGGATGAGGTAATCTTAATTAAGGATGACTCCTATAATTTCAAAATCTAAGTATTTCCCTGATTCTGATTTATTTGTGGGAAACGGCACAATTATCACTCTATAACCTAAACAAAATAAAATATAATACTATATTGTTATATACTGGTGGAAGTAAATGAAACTCTTTCAAAAATTTTAAATACAAAAAATTTATTTCGAAATTCAAAATTTATAAGTGAAATTCACAATCTCAGGGAAATTGTTATTACTTGAAAACAAAAGTTTAATTAATTCTTGAATTAATTATAAAGCAAATTAAATCAAAGTTTATCAAGAAAAAATTAATTAAATTAAATCATAAAACAATAATTAAATTTGAAATGAAATATAATTAAATACAAATTAATTTGGAAGTGTTAGATTTGAACAATTACACAATAGAATATTATTCAAACAAATTAAAAAAAAATAAAGACAATGCAAAAAAAATATAATACATAATATGAGAACAATTAAAGCATTGACAGTACAAACATTAAGCATATAAAAATGGATATGTCAAAAGAACAAAGCCAAAGAAAAATGTATTGAAAATGATAATTTTAAAGGCCTGTTACACACTTTTACACTTTCATGGGCGCCTTCACAAAACTAATAGAAATAATACTATGTTCAGATTCCACAAACAACACATATATTACTAAGAATTATATAAAAAAATGAGTGACCACCTTATATATATGTGTGAATTACGTTACGGAAATGAAACAGTTCACGCGAGAGAGAGAGAGAGAGAGAGAGAGAGAGAGAGAGAGAGAGAGAGAGAGAGATTATCCCTCATGCCAGCGGCTAGGTCTCGAGATCAAATGAATGGTTTTCTATCCCCATAAGCGTATGGGCGATTAGCATCTAGTTCAAGACGAAAACATATTACATCATCTCTCTATGTTAAACATGAATAACATCATTTTAGGGAAGGTCCTCAAGGACTCAATGCGTCCTGGAGGTCTTACGCACGTGTTTGCACCAATAAAGAAATCAGCTTAGTCTAAGACATTCTCAAGTGTGAATACAACCCTCTTCAAAGGCTTGCTGTATATAAGAAAGCGCTTACTCTTTCTCTCTGTCTTATGTTTCAAAATGGAAAGTTCTCTACTTAAAACATGATATCTTTAAATTTGGGAATCTGAACACAAAAACATACATTTCATAACATGATACACAGGTTCTGAGGTGAATTAATCATATTACCAAAATTACAATTGCATTAAAAAATTTTACACTATAAGAATATATATATATATATATATATATATATATATATATATATATATATATTTATATATATATATATATATATATATATACTATATATATATATATATATATATATATATATATATATATATATATATATATATATATATTATATATACATATACATATACATATATATATATATATATATATATATATATATATATATATATATATATATATATATATATATATATATGGGACTATTCAAGAAGATGCTGGCCTCCGGGTTTTCAGTAATTCAGAGAAAGAAACGGTTTATAAATGGAGAAAATAGAACGAAGAATGTTCGAAGTCGATCATAAGTTGCTCCTTTCTCTCTTCCCTAAAATTATAAGCAATAGCTTCCTCTCCCTCACTTGCATGCACAGCGTTTTCTATGTAGTATATTGAGACTTGGAATTCACTTTTTAAATGAATGAACAACTTGAGCTAAATTTATGCTTTTCTACTAAAATCATATCGCAACATCAATTCTTCACGTTTATCAAAGTTTACGGAGAGAGATAGATAGATAGATAGAATGATATATAGATAGATAAAGAGAGAGATAAATTCCAATGAAGACTTGAACAATGACGCTTGAACCTATGCGAATCCGGACATACAAAATCGTTGATCCAAATTCTTAGATAGAATCCATTAGCGACTGAAATTGATTAAACGATTGAGACGCCTTGGAATTCGCTGAATGGACTTTATTCAATTTGGTGATGATAGAGATACATATTAATATATTCTTACTTTTTCCTGTTATCCTGAGGGTAACAGAGCAGCGACTTCCGACCTTTGATTAATGGACACCGAAAGACACATGAAATGAATTTCACGAAATGTATTCATCAAAGTTAAGTGACTCTGGAGGCAATGATAACAACAGTTATAATTAAGGTGGCCGTTCCAAAGAATGATCAGCATCGAACCCTCTTTTCCAATGAAACTATTGACAGCTGAGTTGGAAATGGAACCTTGTGTAGTGCAGACGTCAGCTTGAAAATTCAAAGGCACTACCTTTTCCAAAAGTCATAATTTAGCTCTGATTTCCATGAAAAATGGTATTCATTCTCTTCGTGGAAATATAGAATAACTAAATTCTGTGTCATTTTACGTTTAGTATTATTTCAACTATCTATTTAAATGTTAAAAAAGGAAATAAACAAAGCCATGCATCATTTCCTTTTTATTTGTGGCTGCATCTGAATAAACTTCTAGTTCTTGCACTTATTGCTTCACCTTCTCCAGGATGTAACCTTCGTTGTTTTGGATTTTTTCCATAAAAAATTTGTCATTTCGGGACAATTAGCTTATCTCTCTCTCTCTCTCTCTCTCTCTCTCTCTCTCTCTCTCTCTCTCTCTCTCTCTCTCTCTCTCTGTCCTGTAACTTTAACCAAAAACTGATACCGGCATGACTGACCTATGATGTTTTGTTGCCAGATACACTGAAAGCAATCCTTCTCTCTTCCGATAAAAATGACAAATATTCTTTTACTAAAATATGGGTCTGCCTCTCGGACTTAAAAAGAAAAAAAAACATGTTCCATTGCTTTAATTTAGCAATTATTGTTATTATTGCTGAAAGCCAACGGCAACAATATCTGCGAATCTGGTAGTCGATTTTTCCTAGACGCATTTAGTTTTTATAGCCGCAATGACCTCGTGGCCTTTCGACTTCCTCACGGGATTTAGATGCACTTAGGCGGAAATTTTCACCTTCTATGGCTGGAGTCAAAGCACACACGAATCCCAGAGTGTACAAATGGTAAGGTGGCTATCTATTATTTGGTCTTAGATATATATATATATATATATCTATATATATATATATATATATATATATGTATATATATATATATACATATACATACATATATATATATATATATATCTATATATATATATATATATATATATTATATATATATATATATAATATATATATATATATATATATATATATATATATATATATAGTATATACAGCTCGATAAAATAGATATATTGATAATCTATCTGTCACTTTTATGAATATGTATCGAAATAGTCCTTTTTCTTTTGACTCCTCGACTTCCTCACATTTTTAGGATGTTTATCACCACAAGTCTTCGTCTGAGCGAGAAATATTACATTTTCTGTGGCAGCTCCCGACAGATTTCTGCTTCGGGTCACTGAACGAAACTGGGCTGACGTTGAGTTCATGCATATATCTGTCGAATTCACATTATTCCATTTGAACTGAACCCATCCATCTTCTTATGGTGCATTAGCAGTTGTTGAATTTAAGGCTGAAATATACTTATAGTCTACTGGTCATTTTGGTCAGAAAAAACATCATTTGAATCATATGGAATCAATATGAAAAGATCTTTGGACTTGGGATATGCCACCAAGAGAATGTTTTCAGGCAGGAAACGAACAAAGAAGTTTTAATCTTTATGAAATGATTCGAAACGTAGACATCCGCAGCATTATCAATAAAATATCAATGTGTGGAAAAAAAGAGGAAAGTAGCACACATACAAATGGAGACATCGACAACAACATCAGAAGAGGAAGAACTACGAAGCTGTCCAAAATATTTTTGTTCGTTATAAATAAAAGAAATGAAAGGGTTAATTTGATTAATATATCAGAAGATGACGAAGAACTAAAAGTGCTCGTAAATCAATTCATATTTTCTGAGTTGGAATCAATATGAAAAGATCTTTGGACTTGGAATATGCCAAGTTAAGATGGAATCATAACAGAGATGATTATATTTCAGACTGTAATAACGCCTCGTATACATATACACATATAATTATATCGTTTTGCCGTTTATGGAATGAGGAAACAAATCTTGATGGTTGGGAATCAGATATCATACGCAAGGTACCAAAGAGAAGTGCCCTGCCTCAATTTGATAAAACTAGAGTGACTCTGATCTTATATCTAATGCAATGAAAATTTCTGTTTGCTTATTCTCCAACGGCTGGAAAGAAAACAATAAAAAGCTTAGAAGTAAACACTTTTTTTTTCGAGAAAGAAAACCGGAGTTGCACGGATCAAATATCTGTGCTAAAATATTTTGTAGTATTGCATGGAATTTCAAAATCCCCCGCTGATGGCATTTGACGGTTACGATAGCATTTGAGTTACAACAGTATTCCTGCAAATATGCAAAGCAACTTGAAATTATTCATGAGCAAAAGTTATTGTTGATAACGTTCGGACAATGATATTGAAAATAATTTCTCTTTAGTTAGAATATAGGGCAACAAACTATGAAAGACAAATAACAGAAATTGAATATTATGAAACTGTTTACGAAAGTTTGGCTAAACATAAGTGTAGCACGATTCGTATTGCTATACGAGCAAGAATGGCATTGAAACTATATCTGAAAGATTTTGTCGATTTGAGAATAGTGTTTAAAGAGGATTGTTATGAGTCAGATTACAGAACTGAGTTAGAAAAGTTACTGGCAGGAGATGATGGAAGTTCCATGTGCAGATAAGGTCATTATGAAGGGAGAAGGAGATTGCTTAGACATGATCCTCGATGCATCCCTCGGTCACTAGAAGAGTTGGAAAACCCGCGACTGCTTCTAAGAGAACGATGGGGCTGGAGGCTACGGGTTTGCGAAAATCTGTAAAAGATAAATAATAATAATAATAATAATAATAATAAATAATAATAATAATAATAATAATAATAATAATAATAATAATAATAATATCCTTTATTTCAGATCAGGGCCATCCATATACATGGAATATACAAAATAAAGACAGTAACATACACAATCTAGATACATGAGACAAAATGATAAAAAAATGAGTAAACGGCACTATCCACACAATAGCTGAGGTAGTATAAAAGATAGTAATCATAATACTGGTAATAACAGTAATATTATTGGAGAGAAAAAATGCACTGAGAGATATAATAGTTAGTACACAGACTATACATTGTTCGCCTTACAATAATTTTGGAATTGTCCAGGTGGTTTTCTATGAACATCTGTGTGCGCGGAGTTGTAGCGGGGAGAGTTTGTGAGGCGTCTCAGAATGTCATTGTGAACAACAGTGATACGTCTCATGGTCTCTCGGGCATAGTTCGTCCAGAGGGAACACCATAAATACTGTAGCAGTTTCACGTGGAGGGAGGAACTTCCCAAAGGCTTCCTGTCTCACATGGCCGGATGGCCTTGACTACGATGATGATAATAACAATGATCTCATACCTTCAGTTTGTTGCATTCTTTTGGATAGCCATATCACTACAAGATATTTCGCATTCGACAGTAGACATATGAATTATAATCCTTCTAACTCATAAATGAGTATTCTTCAAGAGGCAATTTTTATTCAAATATTTATTGATTCCACACTATTGGGGATATTGGGGAGAATGTGTAGCGTTTGTAAGGTTGAATGTGAATTTTGGGGAGTGTCGGTTTATGTCTGAATGCGAAGAGAGCCGAGTGATCAGTGGCATTTCTCATTAAGGGAAATAGAGTCGAGGGGCACTGGAATATGTGGATGAGGCTAAACTAAATCTGGACGATATTTTGATTGGTGATATAAGAGTCTCTCCGCGCAGTAATGGCATTGATGTGATACATTCGTTATGATTTAAATGATGCTGTGCTAAATGGCGGAGATTTCACTCAGGCTTTCCGATGATGGTCGAATGTCGGATTACGTGTTAATTTTGCATCATGATCTGGATGTTGCTGTTGTTTCTAGTTAAAGATGATCGGCCATTATGAAACAGTTTTTCGAATTATTAGATCCAATGTGCGTTTTTAAATGAAACCTGTTCTTGGCTCTTGTTGCATTACTTATGAGATTATATGAAGTGCGATATCCGGACATTAAAGGTGGCTCATCATTAAAATTTCACTGTAGAAAATGATGCCTAAGAATATATAGAAAAGGAGGTTTGACGAAGGAAAAAACATTATTTTTGACCAAGGCAGACCTGGGTCACTCATGGAGGACTATTCACCACCTGTACAGGTTGGTGCGACTCTCGAAATAATTATCAAGAAGTCTAAATAGACGAAAAACGCCCAAAGGGCTCTCTCACAGGCTAAAAGCATGTATATAGAGAGAAGTGACTTTGAATTTCAGGTCTGCCTAATCAAAAACAACCATTCCAATGTCAAACCTCCCCACTACATGCAAGGAGAGCCGTTCCAAGAAAGAAGAAGAAGAGCGCAATCCATCCATCAACTGTTTCCTCCCATCGTTACCATGTTCACTATTGAGTTAATATAGTGGTTATCGAATTGTGTGAAATGTAAAAGGAAAGAAAACATCCATGGAAGGGTGAGGTCTGAGTGACCCAGGTCTGCCTTGGTCAAAAATAATGTTTTCCTTCGTCAAACCTCCTTTTTTGACCGAAGGGCAGACCTGGGTATTTACCAAGAGTCATAAAAAAGGGAATTTTATGACAAGGGAAAGAAGGGAAGGGAAAGGAAACAGCTGATGGAAGAGGGATACACCTGAGGTAATATCATTGGAAATTGTGAATTAATGAGAACTATTCATTATTACTATAATTAAATATAAGTATTCTGAATCTTGACTCTGTTAAGAATTGAATATATTAAATGCAGTAAACAAGTAGTTATTTACTCAAAAACCCTTAACCAAATCATAATCCACAAAACTCAAAAATTAATGAAGGCAGACCTAAAAAGATAGGTATCGGTACTAGAAAAAATGAGATAAAGTATACATATTATACTTAAGTAGAATACCAGGTATCCAGTTGACACCATGACATCAACCCCATTATGTTGTTAACACAGACATAAATTGTAATCTAAATATATACTTATAATAGAAATATATATTTAGACAATATGAAATAGTACCTTAGATAACAAATGACGTATATAAAACAAATTAATTAAATTTGTGAAGATATGCTTCCAGATTCAGAACCCAGCACGATAAAAGACGAGGAAATAATAGACATCTCCTTCAAATAATGTTTCTGAAAACGTTATAGAAGACCATCCAACAAGATCACAAATTCTTTTGCTATTCATACCTTTTAGGAAAGCAAAAGAAGTTACGACTTTTCTCAAATCGTGAGTTCTGGGAAAGGAACCTGGATCAGCCCAACGAATAAATTGACGCATAAATAGTCTCAACTTATTAATTGATATGTCAGAAAGGTTTTCTGGGTGTACAAAAAATGTTTCAAAAATTTTGTATTGCAAGTCTAAACAAGGTACTTCTCCAACTTATGCACCGGACATAAAGGATGACGACCTCCTTAATCATCCTTAAGTCTAGTGATAAAAATCAGTTCACGTCTAGAATTAGGACGTTCATTCTTGGCCAAAACATTTTGGATCAGGAAACAGTCTGACCCTCTCTGAAGAAAAATCAAGAAATTCATATGAGCTCAGTAGTAAATGAGATTAGAAACAATGTAATATATAAACTATCTTTAACACAAGGGTTCTCTTGGAACCTTGAAGACAATGCAAAGTTTAAAAACCTTATCTGAAGACAAAGAAACTTTGTACAAGGAATCATGGGTTTGATGTTAAAAAAGGGCTTTCATAAATTCTGGAAATGGATGAACCGATACATCAATGTTGAAAGCAAGCTTAAGAGGATCAGATAATGCAGACTTATAAGTTGAAATTGTGGTAGGAGATAAATGTCTGTCATTAAAAAGATTTCTCAGGAATGCTAAAATAGTTTCCACTGAAATCTTATACTAATATTATTAGATCTAATAAAATGACAAAAAGAGTTCCACACAGTCTGATATTGTCTATTGGTAGAAGTTCTTAAGGATTTAAATAAAATTCTTGCTGAATCACTAGAGTATAACTTATGAATCTTAATCATAAACTCCAGCAAGCTATTTGGAGAAGAATCTTTGAGGCACAAAAGCAACGATTCCTCCCAACTAGTTGCGAGAGTACTGGATTCAGGATTATGAGTCTTTCTTTTTCCCTTGCTGGCAATAGAGGGAACCATGGCTGGGCAGTCCACAATGGGGCTATCACCTTTGCTTTTCCTTTGAAGTTTTCCAAATAACTGAGCACTCTGAGGATCATCTTTGTTGGAAGAAACAGGTAAATTACTTGCCACCTATTCCAGTCCCATGTGAGGGTGTCGATCTCCACTGCTAGGAGGTCGATCACTGGAGAAACGAAGTGAGGTAACTGGGAATTCTCTCTCGTGGCAAAAGATCTAATTGGGGCATCTCCAACTGGGAGCAAACATAGTGGAAGGATGTCTCATCCAGAGACCACTCCGATGGTATTAGATGGCTTCTGGATAACGCATCTGAAAAAACATTTCTCATCCCTGCCACGTGAAACGCTGTCATTGTTAGGTTTCTCCTCTTAAGAAACCTCAGAATAGTGTGTCCACTCACTAAGAGGCTTTGATTTCCCGGACCCCTTCCTGTTCAGACAGGCCACTGCTGTTGCGCTGTCTGAGTGTAATCTGAAGTGGATCCCTGGCTGGAGATTCAGCTTCTTGATGGCAATATACACGACGGGTATCTCTAAAAAATTTATATGGCAAGTTGAGAGAGGATGAGACCATGCACCCTGAAACATCTGCCCTGCAGATGTGTGAATCCCCTAGCCTGTCTGGGAGGTATCTGTGTACACATCCAGACTGGGTGGAGGTGGACAGAAAGGAATCACTGCCGAGAAAATCTCTGGATGCATCCATCTTTCTAAAGCCTTCTTGATGAAAGGAAGGAATGGACATAACTGATTCCTTTGCTTTCTGTTGGTCTTCGTGATTAAAAAGTGATTCGGGCCCTTTAAAATGGCTTTGCCCACAGGGTCGACTATTGATGCAAATTGGAGCCTCACCAACATCTGCTCCACTTGCCGACAAGACACTGATGTTTGCTTCAAAAATAACGAAAGGGTCCGAGATAGAGACATGACCTTGTCTCTCAGCAGATACAGGGTACCAGAAGTGGTGTCCCAACCACCCCCAGCCACTGAAAGTCTGTTCCGGAGTTAATCTTGATTTCTTCATGTCGATAAGAAAAAACCCCCAACTCAGACAGGGTCTGTAAAACAATCCATGTTGCCTTTAAACAACTCACTCCCGAATTCGCCCATATCAGCCAGTCGTCCAGGTACATCAACACCTGGATACCTTTCTGCCTGAGCTCCCTCAGAATTGGACAGCAGATCTTCGCAAACACTCTTGGAGCGATGTTGAGCTTTGAAACGAAACTTCTTCCCTTCTAGACTGAATCCGAGGAACTTCCTGTAATATGGGTGTATCGGAAATTCAGAATATGCCTATAGACGTCTTTCAAGTCGATGGAGGTGGCAAAAGCTCCTACTGGCAACAACGATCTTACGTCTTGCAAAGTTGTCATTCTGAAGGTCGGACATTGTATTGATTGTTGAGGGTTGACAGGTCAAGATGATCCGTCTTTTGTTGTATCTTTCTCGGACTGAAAATAAGGGGCCCTGAAAGAGGAGGGAGGTCGTCTCCTCTATTGCCCGATTTTCATAATGTATGAAACAAATTCTTTGAGTTGTGGATTGAAGCCTGAAAGAATGAACGGAAGTGTGATGGAGAACTGCACCACTCCCACCTAAGCCCCTTTATGACTGCAAGACCCTGAATCTCTTGTACAATATTGATGAAAGTATTGGAGTCTCCTGCCAACCCTCAAATTCTAAAAAGATTTACCCCTCCCCTGGAAGACTGGTTACATCTAGGGGTGCCTGGAGACATCATACCTCTGCCCCGAGGTTACATTTTCCATGACCTCTTGAGGTACCTCGGGGACATCTGTTAGAAGATGAAGAAGTGTACTGATTCTGGCAATTCCTTCTGAAGTTACCCAAGGTTTGTGAGAAAGGGCGCTTCATAGCAGGATTCCTAAAACCAAGCATGGTCTGCATTGACTTGGCCTGATGAACAGCTTGGGTGACTACTCCTTCCCAGGCGTCCTCATGAGAGAGGTTCTTTGAAAGCCGGATCTGGACTGAGGAACTTTAAAACCAGAGTATTTTCATAAAACAGCCTGGAAGTGCGAGCTTCCTCAATTCATATTTCTTTCTAGCGAAGAGGTTGTAGGCTGTCTACCATGGCTGTAAGGGCATCTTCAACAAAGCATAGAGCTGAAGAGTTAGGATCCTCTTTAGGGGTCTGTCTGGTTGGTACTTCCATTAGTTCCTCGTTGGACAAGTTGATTTTCGGCTCTGCCAACGCTAAATCAGAGAAATTTATTTCTGGTAATAGAAATTAATTTCAAGATATAATGTGGTTCGGATCCAACAATAAGTTGTAGGTCCCGTTGCTAGGTGACCAACTGGTTCCTAGCCACGTAAAAATATCTTATCCTTCGGGACCAGTCCTAGGGGAACTGTTAATCAGCGCAGTATTCTGGTAAAACTAGGATATACTAACTTTAGTACTTCCGCTGCAATGGTCATGTTCAGTGAGCTGAGGAAGTTCTGATGTGCACCTAGCTCGTATTGAACAGCATTCTTAGGAAGCGGCTGCAATCTGTCAGAATTGAACAAGACAGCCGGTTGATTTCCTGAGAACAAAATCTCCCCTTTCAAATGTCTTAATGTATTCCGTAGATGTTAGGGGAGAAATGGAGTCTTCTTCCCAGGTTATCCCTACTCGGGGTCGCTGTTTTTAATGAATCTCTTCCATCTACCTCTGTCCTGTGTCATTTCCTCCCGTACTAGAGTAGGGGACGAAATTCTTAGATGCACGACTACTGCCCCTTCGAATCTGGAGGATGGAAGGGGCTGTCGTTCCATTCTGATATAGCAGCAGGATCGGGTGTAAGACGATCAAAAAGGGCCTCATAAGCCTGACGGACTGGGATGATGCCCATTGTTTCTTGGAGGAGCCACGTCTCTTTGAACCTATGCCTCCTGAGAGTTTCTAATTAATGAAATATTCTTCTGGATAGAGGTGGCGTCAGACGAGGAATCATAGTGAGATTCTTAAAGGGATGTTCCTCTAGAGTAACAATCCTCTGTTGCATATCCCTAATTGCTCCAAGGATAATCTCCAAGGTATCCTGAGAATTAGCCAGAGAGGGCGGCGCCCCTGAGGCGGAAGGGGCTAACTGGGACCAGGAGGCGACTGTGTAAGGGCGGCAGAGGCAATGCATTCTTCTTGAGTCACTGCTGAAGAGATGGGGTCTTTGGACGAGCCACCCTTCATAGAACCGTGGGAAGAAGCTGCAGAGGATTGGATGTCGACTTCCCCTGAAAGTGTGTGAATCCACGAGATCTAGATTGGCGCTAGATGCCGAGTATGACTTCTTTGGCAGGGCGGCAGACTTAGAAACTTATCATGTATAGGAGGTTCTTTAAAGGCCGCAGGAGAAGGCTTAGAAATTACAGTTGTTGAGATTCCAGTATCGCATCGGGCAGGTTCCGAGATGCATCAACTTCAAGAACCACCTCGCGGCAGAGAAGAAGCCCTTGAGGAAGTCACATCCTGTGCAATTGCAGATAGACTCCTCTTCTTGGTCGTCCATTATCTGCTATAGGGGACACGCGTCAAAGGAAAGTCTTCAGGAATAGTTCAGGTAAACAAGACTAAACCTAAAAAATCAACATTTTGAGCAAAGACAAAGAAATTACCGACCCTGGATTGAGATCCAACAGGAAGAGTCAAATACAGGCGCAGTATGTGTCTTAAATTCTGATGAACATCATGAACAGTTTTTCCCCAAACTCATAAATTCAGGCAGTAAGCGCCTTAAAGGCGATGATGGCGTCTTCGATTTGGGCCAAATTACGGGCCTTGTCCCATAGTCCATCACAGAAGCCACAAATTGCTCCATGCACGAGTCGTGGGTAATGTCCTCTGTTGCGTGATTGCATTCACAGCAGGGCATTCTGGAAGAAGGATTTCCAATTGAGTTTAAATCATCAAAAAATCCTTTGCCGCCCAAGGGTGGCATCCCACTTTAGGGAGGTGGCACACCTTAAGGCGGCAACGCAGCACAAGCATTATTGCAATCATAGCCCCGCTGCCGCAACCGCAGCAAAATGTAACTAGGGTGGCAATACTAGAGCTGCTATGGAACCGGGGGAGGGGGGGCGGAAGGGTATATGTAATCAAGGTATTCAATCCCTTCAAAGTCCTGCCGCTGCAATCGCGGCAACTGCAGCAAAATGCAATCAGTATAATCCTGCAGCTACTATGAAAAAATGGGGGGGGCGGGGGGGGGTAGGCAGGTCGAAGGCTGATAAATGGACTAAAGCAATATAAACTGTAGAAAGGGAATGAATAAAAAACATAAAAGAAAAATATACACACACTAGGCGTCATTAACGCCAACGCGGCTGACATTAGCAATCTGAACGTCTGCCGCGTTGCTGAAAACCATTCATGAAATAGTATGCCGCTCAAGTAAATACACCCTCAAATCAAAGGAAGCGGTCCTGTCACCTTCATCCACCTATCCTGAACAGATACCTGGTTCAGGATAGAAGAGGTATATCACCAACGCGGCAGACATTAGCAATCTGAATATCTGCCGCGTGCTAAAAACCATTCATGAAATAGTATGCCGCTCAAGTAAATACACCCTCAACTCGAAGGAGGCGGTCCTGCTGCCTTCTTCCACCTATCCTGAACAGATACCTGGTTCAGGATAGATCAGGTATCGCCAACGCAGCTGACATTAGCAATCTGAATGTCTGCCGCGTTACTAAAAACCATTCATAAAATAGTATGCCGCTCAAGTAAGTAAATACACCTTCAAACTCGAACGGAAGCGGTCCTGCCGCTTCATCATCCACCCTATCCTGAACAGATACTTGGTTTAGGATAGAAGAGGAATCGCCAACGCGGCAGACATTAGCAATCTGAATGTCTGCCGCGTTGCTAAAAACCAATCATGAAATGGCATGCCGCTCAAGTAAATACACCCTTAATTCAAAGGAAGCGGTCCTGCCGCCTTCTTCCACCTATCCTGAACAGATACCTGGTTCAGGATAGAAGAGGTATATCGTACTGCACCCTCCGTGAGACAGCGCTGCCGCGAAGGACGAGATAACTCACGGGGGTTCTCCTACTCACCATCAAAAGGCTGATAGGGGGAGAACCAACGGTACCCCGAAACACCCCTGGCCGAAGACCGAGAGGGGAGGGCTACCAGCTGGGGAGCACACCTCAAGGAAGGGGAGGGCGGGGTGGGGGAGGATGGTACCTAACCATAGCCTACCCTCTCATGAAGGGATAAAAAACACATCCCGCAAAGTTATTTACACACACATATATATCAAAACTGACCCTAGGTCAGTCTAGAAAAGGTAAAACATGAATAAAAAACACACAACAAATAATATTGAAGCTAGGCTAACTTATTTAGAACATAGGAATATAAGCGAACCCCCTAGTTCATTATGACTGACAACAAATATGGCCGTCGCTTTGGTCAGGATGAGTACACAGTCTTGACAAGCCCATTAACAACGAAATACGTATGTATTTGGCAAAAGGAAAACACCAAAATGAACTATGGGCTAAAAGGAATGAATAATGATAAAAACTCACATTAGGATGAGGATAATAATCCCAAAATACGGAAATAAATGAGAGTCACACAAAAGGTAAACACCTGTCAAGGCGAAATAGGTGAACATGGTAACGATGGGAGGAAACAGTTGATGGATGGATTGCGCTCTTCTTCTTCTTTCTTGGAACGGCTCTCCTTGCATGTAGTGGGGAGGTTTGACATTGGAATGGTTGTTTTTGATTAGGCAGACCTGAAATTCAAAGTCACTTCTCTCTATATACATGCTTTTAGCCTGTGAGAGAGCCCTTTGGGCGTTTTTCGTCTATTTAGACTTCTTGATAATTATTTCGAGAGTCGCACCAACCTGTACAGGTGGTGAATAGTCCTCCATGAGTGACCCAGGTCTGCCCTTCGGTCAAAAAAATATCAAAGTGTAGGAGCAATAATAAAAATACCCAGTACCCCATTTTTGCTATAGCAAACAACAAGAGTGAAAAATACTGCACTAACGGCAATAAGAAAAGCCACCCTTCCGATCAACAGTTTAAGTGTTTGCTTTACAAGTCAGAAGAAAGGTTCAATTATTCCCTGGTGCTGATATATTCCGAAAGGAATCACATCCTTTCTC
>NC_087221.1:214149-221649 GCF_015104395.2 Macrobrachium nipponense | reverse complement strand
TAAAACCATGCAAGTATCAATAGAATGCAAAGGGAAGTTGGTTTGTAGTTGGTAGTTCGAAAAAGGTTTATTAACTGCTGCTGCTACCCTCAGGTGACTAGACCTATTTCCGGGCATTGCAAGGCTTTCAATGCAGGACCACTGTCTGTTATTTAGGCAAAGATAGAACCTTTAGGACCTACATCAGGACCTGTCCTTGCACCTGGGAAACAGACTCGCTATATAAAAAATAAGTCAGACGGTCGCAAGCAACCAGAACACCGTTAAATTACCACCTAGTTAAGTAGGGAGACAACAGACCCCAACCAACCCTCCCCACCTCTACCTCTACCTTTACCCACAATACTAACTCCACCTTTTTCCCTTCAACCTTTTACCTCAAATCTTCGAATCATATTCCAACCGTGAAATTTAAGACTGAATTGCGTAAGTGGGCGTATCATAAGGAAGTGATATCACCTAAATTCATATTGCACGGACAAACCAGTAATCAGTTCGATCCAGTCATGCATTATTGTATAAGAAAAATTTATGAGTTTTGGGGGGGATATATTAGATATATATATAAAGAAGCACCCGAGCATAACCAATAGGCCTAGTGCTCGATTCTTAAAACAAACCTCTGGTTATTCCTGACTAGATAAAAAGGTCATGAGAGAGAGAGAGAGAGAGAGATGAGAGAGAGAGAGAGAGATAGAAAGAGAGAGAGAGAGAGAGAGAGAGAGGAGCGAGAGAGAGAGAGAGAGAGAGCATAACAGGAGATACTCGAATTGAAATAATTCTCGCCAAGCATATTCACAATCCGGATCGTATGGAAAAGAATAGTCTCACTTATGCTCTGAAAAAAAAAAAAAAAAGGTGGAAACCTACGAAAAAAAATATATTGTTTGGTGCGACCCTGAACGCAATTCCACATGCAAAAAATTTTGCACAATTGAGAAATTCGATGAGATTATTAACTAACAAGCTGGGAAATATATTTCTTGATTCTTGAAATAGGCCTAACCATGTAACCAATGCTGAACGCGCATATAACTTGGATTTCGTTTTTTTTTTTTTTACACCTTGTGTCTCATTTATATTTTATTTAATCAGATGCTAAACTTCTCTGTGCTTTATCAAAAGAAGTCATAATAACTTCCGATATAACGCTATAAAAGTAGAAAGTTAATTTACAAATATTAGGCCAATGCTTATGCACTCTGTTCCTGCTGCCACTCAATGGTGAACACTTGATATCCCACTTTGAGAGCCGCAGATGTTATTTGAGGAAATTCTTTTTTTTTTTTTCTTTTAATAAACAATTATTGAAAACTAACATTGATCATTCACTGGGGAAATACTTTCTGCGCTTATACAGTTAATCACAGATACGTATTATCAGATAAATCGGATGATAATAATGGGAAAAAATAAAAAAATTTTTTAAACTACTAAAACTGGCAACCCCACGAGTTTCTACAGAACTGCGATTAAATTCTGAGATTTGTCGCTTCACTTCTGGAACATACTGTACAAGGCTCTACAGGGGAAAATGGTGATTAAAACTGGTCAGTGACGCAAAGAAGCAACATTTTCGAGGATGGAGAGCAGGATGGAGGGAAGGAAGCAGGAATGGATTTAAAGCAAATATCTAAAAATTGGACGAATGTAGTAAGGACTACAGGACGTTGCAAATACTATTTATAGTCTGGGTGCGTTATTTGGTGCATAGTTGTTTGGAGTGGATTTTAACTCTTTAGATGCCCCAGACGAAGTTCTGATGAGTGCCACTTTTGCACCCTTGGGAAGTTGAAATACTCAAGATGGCTGCCCTTAGATGTACCAGTTAAGGAAATTTCTCAAAACTGTTAAATCGGTAAAAAAGGGCAAATGTCACTTAATTTATATTTTTATAAATTAACATTTGTCTGATATGCATATTCAGTGACTGACATCAATGTTTAGCAATCCAAGATGGCGATGAATCTTGCAAGCAAAGGGCTGTAGTTCAATCAAAGTGGTTTGTGATTATCTTTGTGTTGTTACTTCAATTCTTCAATCATAAAAGAAAATTAACATAGTGGTCCAGATGGAAGCAACCAGTATGGCCGAGCATCTGTAATTATTGGAGAAACCAGTAGAAAGCATCAGCAACATCATACCATATTTTGGTTCAGCACATGTTGTGACAGGTTGTGATACTGCTGGAGCTTATTATGGTATTGGCAAGACAAAAGTGATCAAGGTCTTGCAGTCTGGCAACAAATTAACTGGTATTGGTAACCAGACTAGATATTGGAGAAGTTATCAAGGAGGTATCTGCAGCTTCTTATGGTGTAAGTGCACTCCAGAAGGAAAATGATGAGTGACATTCGGTTTCGAGGTTTTGGCTGTCGAAAACCGGGAATAAAAATTCGTGTGTACAGCCAAAAATTGTGTCTCTCCTCTTACATCAAAGGCCTTTGAGGAAAATATGAAGAGAGCACATTTTCAGGCATGTATATGGAAAGCAGCTCTTGACACAGAAACACCCACCATGGATGTTCATAACCATGGATGGGCAAAAAATGAACGTCATATGTCTCCAGCCCGTCACTATTTCAAAATTTCAAAAGATATGGCAATACTCCATCTGAACTCCTGAAATTAATCCAACATTCTTATGCGCTTCTGAACAACTTGCTCTATATATTAAGATGCAGTTGTCTTCATCACTAGGTTGTTCTGTGCTAAGTAAATGTGATGGGTAGGACAACTGTCTGAACCAAGAACTGTGACTCCTGACAAGACCGATAACGAGATACAAGTTGAGGATGACAATGATTAGTTTGAAGTTTAGATAGGTATAGCATCACCAGTGCCAGTATACTCACTGTATATATTAAAACCACTTTGTTGTTTTTCCTGCATTTGTTATTGTACACCTATGAACATTTCGTGCCATTCAGTATTCATAATAATACAATTTGTTATTTCTAAACTATATTTGTTATTACATAGTTTAAAGTTTATATCAGTACAGTTGTACTGCAACCACTCTGTTATCATCTGTTGTCAATGAATCTTGATAATTTAAGGGTAAATGTTCTGTGATGGCAGCCCTCTTGTTTTTTTTTTTATATTCCAATGCCTGTTACTAAGAATTGATGAAATTATTTCCACCCATCTCTAAAACTCCTGAGCTAAATGCCACTGCCATCTGTTTTCAAGGAATTTGGAAATTTTAAGAGATTTTATGAATCAGTGGCCATGTTGGCAGCCATCTTGAATTTTCAAAGAATACTTTTTTACTGGAAATTAATGTATTATGATTTTCTATGTCTGTGACCTCTAAAAGTATGATTTAGGTGACAATGGCCTTCAAATTTAAATTATTATAAAAATCTTTAGCGATTTCTCAAATCAGGCTGTCTAGAGGTGACTATGTGAATGTTTCCATTTCACCAAATAGTGCCAGAGTGGCACCTCGCCGAAATCCTCATTTGGAACATCCAAGGAATCAAAAATCCACTCCAAACGACTATGCACTGTGTTTTGCACTCCCCAACTAAAAAATCACCCAGACTATTAGTCATGCCTACAGTCCACCGAGCGAGGTGCACTGCCAGCACTTCTCCCTTTCGGGTTAATTGATAAATATGAATCATGAGTTTGCTTTCGCCTACTAGTCTGTTTTTTTAATTTCTGTAGCATTAAAATGCATTGGCTTTTGATCTTTTCATCAACTGAAGTATATCTAATGTAACCAGTAACGGTTACATGATGAAAAAATTCATTTATTAAACAAACATACTTATACACGATTAATCTTTGTATTTCCATTTTTGCTATAGAATTACCTTAGGGCTTATAACACACCTCATTATATCAAAAATATATGGAATGAAATATAGCGTTGTTCCCATTGGACTATAATATTTTAGATTGAAATGTCAATGCCTCTATTACTTATATGCAGTCAATTATGTTCACAAAACGTTTATTTGTAAAACAGGTTAATTCACGAAAAATAAGATTAATCGATTATAAACGTTAAAAACTCGGAATATGTAGAGGTTTGATTTCCTATACTACATAGTAAATGATTCAAACAGGTGAATTTTGTATCATGTCATTACAATTTTTCTTAAGAGTCCGTGTTTGACTTGATAAAGCAAGATTCGACGACAATGCTTTCATTATGGCGTTGTTGCAGTGAACAAGGGACTTTGTTTCACCTCAGTTGACTGAATGATCTCAATGTCTCATGCGTGCACAAAATGTATTTGCTCTATATATATATATGCTTATATAATATATATATATATATATATATATCCTATATATATATATTGATATATATATATATATATATATATATATATATATATATATATATATATATTATATGTATATATATATAGCTATATGTATATATATATTATATATATGATGGTAAAAATGTTCTGTTACAACAGAATTCCATCTAATAAAAGAAGCCCATAAAAACGTCAAATTATAGAAAGAAAGTACTCTTCTGTAACTTGTCTCATTCATTACCTACTTGAAGGGAGAGACAGAAGTCTCTGAAATATAGTACTTCTCTCTATGCCCTCTTAACTGGTAAAAATGACCGGTAGATTCTACATATATATATATATATATATATATATATATATATATATACTATATATCTATATATATATATGTATATATATTTAAAATATATATATATATATATATATATATATATATATATATATACTATATATATATATATATAATATATAATATCTATATATGTATATATATGTGTATATATATATACCTATAGTATATATATACTATATATAAAAATATTAAATATATAGATATATATATATATATATATAGATATATATATATATATATATATATCTATATTATATATATATCCATATATATACATATATAGTATCTATATATATATTATATATATATATATATATATATAGATATATATCTATATATATATCTATATAATATATATATATTATATATATATATAAGTACCATGAACAGAATGTAGGATGTAAGTGGATTATGTACAGGACTCAGGGGATCAGAAGAAAATATACAGGTGGACAATCTGAAAAACAAAGTTCCACAACACTGAAAGTTATGTCATATACCTCAACTAGGTCCATCTCATAATAATGAGTGAGTAGGATGCTTGTAAGGGATTGACACAAATTGGGAATGTAGAACACTCTTCACACTAGGGTCCGGGAATACTTGACCGGAAATAGCGCGACAACAAGCACTCACAATCAGTTCTTCAATGCAGGGGAAGGGATGTTTTAGTACATGAGGATATTAGGAATAAAGCAGAGCTGGAATACACTAAGCAAAAGGAATACCTGAGCAGGCAGGTAGTTGAAAGGAAATTACAGGTGGGCAGAAGAATAGTTCGAAAGAAGGGGTTAACAAAGGAGAACCAGGTGTGGTTTGGGTCAGGTAGCAAGAGGTAGAGTTCGCAGGTGTTAGAAAGGTGTGAATTTCTCCCAAGTGATTTCGATAATGACTTTGGAACGATCTAACAAAGACGTTGGGGCGTCAAATCTTAACCACTTCGTTTTTAAGACTCATGTTAAAATACTAACATGACTTTTGGGGTGTGTGTATTAATTACTTGCTTGTAAAAGCTCGTGAGGAAATAAGGGGACGAGGGAGCTGTTTTTTGATAACATAGATTGATTTGTCATAAAGAATTATAATTCCTTCAAAACTTTTATGTTGTTTTCTTTGTTTCGAAATTAAGGAAAAGATTACACTGATGATGAAAAAATGATGTTTGTAGTAATATATATATATATATATATATATATATATATAATATATATCTATAGATATAATGTATATAATATATATATATATATATAATAATTATATATATAATATACATTTTTATCACATCACCGTGATTCATATACATACATCGAGCTACAAATGTCCTTTATTTAATATCCAATTAGCTCTACCTCAGAATTAATTATATTTTTGTTTTGTATTTGTTAACCAAAGGGGAATTATTCAATTGATAATAATTTCGTCCTTCCGTGGTTGGAACCAGCCCTCAACGAACTTAGGAGAAATAAGGACTCCAGTGACATTATCGACTCGGCCAATGAAAATATATTATTCCGAGGTAGAGCTAATTGGATATTAAAGGACATTTGTAGCTCGATGTATATATGTAAAAAGGAGGAATTTACAGATTCATCATATTTAACTTCCCATGGAGACCAGAGTCTGGGCGACAACTGAGAATGCTGACATCTCTTTTTGGGTGGTGTGATGTTAAAGTCCTTACTTAAGCATATCAGTGTCGTGGAGGCTATTGTTCAAGGTGCCTTTGAAAACTGGCTGTGACCAGTTAATTGGGGCGTTGACGAAGTGTGTGAATTCGTGTGTACGTGTACGAAACATATGTCCGTGATAACGGCATGGTTTAGCCAAGAACTAGGGAGACAGCTACGGGAGAAAAGGTAGAATACTGGGATGGTTCTGCGAAAGTTATTTGTAAAGGTGTTGACGTCCCAGGCTGCAATGGGTGAGGTATCATGATTTAGCCAAAGGGATGGCTTTGTTTTGTTTTGATATCTTGTTAAAGATGTTCCATTTCATTTAATCTCTTGACTTTGTCTTACAATTGTGTGCTCACTAGTGTGTTTCTCCTGTCTTTTAAACAGGCGGATCTAGTGAGGGGGCCGAGTGTCCTAGTGAGGGGACTGTATTTTGGAGAAGAGATAATTGGTGTGACTAATTACTGATTGAGACATTTAAATACCGGGGGTTATCTGAGTCAGTTGTCTGTGAGACTTGAACTATTATCATTCTGTTAATTATCTTGTAAGAACTTGAATTATTCAACTATACTTTGCTTTGAATAAAACTTCGTATATCTTTTTTGTAACTCCGACTCTAATAATGGCCTGATGGAATAGAGAGAGAGAGAGAGAGAGAGAGAGAGAGAGCTTTTGCCAGTGATCACTTGAGAGACGAGAGAGAGAGAGGTTTGAGAGAGAGAGAGGGCTTTTGCCAGTGATCGCTTTGAGAGAGAGAGAGGAGAGAGAGAGAGATGTTGATGAGAGAGAGAGAGACTGAGGGTTACCAGTTCGCCTAACGTTCGGTTAAACGCATACCAAATATTAAAGCTAGTGGGGGTGTCGACGCCCTTCGCTGGTAAATATATATATATATATATATATATATATATATATATATATATATATATATATATATATATATATTGTGACGAAGTGCCATGTATCTGGTTACTACACTTACCATTCATTAATTGTTACCTCACAACAGCCAGACACCTGATCCCTCATCACTGGTACTAAATGACTGAATACTCAAAAGGCAACAGTGATCCCTTAACACTTACCAGTATTGCAGAAAATCAGACTAAGTTCATCAAAACAGGTGTGAGGTAATCTTGTAAGTAATAAAATAATTAATTAAAAAGCATCACTCCATCAACAAGTATTTCCA
>NC_087221.1:200000-213649 GCF_015104395.2 Macrobrachium nipponense | reverse complement strand
ACACATATTCTGAGATGCCAGTGAAACAGCTTATGGCTGTGTAGCATACAGAGGTAAGGACAAAAACTCTCATTTAATTATGGCGAAGGCAAGAGTGGCACCCATTAAAGAACTGACTGTTCCAAAACTTGAATTGATGGTATTGTTGCTGGCAGCAAGAACGGCCGAATATATTGAAGAATCTTTTGAGAGGGATGATTTTGTAGAACTTTTCATTTGGTTGGCCAGTAAAGTCGCTATAAGATGTCTAGTATCGAAAAATGTTCCACCTGTATTTGTGTGAAATAGAGTACAGGGAACAAACTCTATAATTCCAGAGGCAGTCTTGTCCTATGTTCCTACGAATGATAATCCCAGTGACTGGTTGATATTTGGGAAAAGGACAGAAATGATCTTGGATAGTTCTTTCTGGTGGGAGCTCACTTGTTGAATTGGGAGAGATTCAGCAAGGTCAAAAAGGTCTGTACAATAACAGCTTGGATCCTACAATATTTTAATAATTGTAGGAGTTTAGCCAATGTGAAATTAACCGGTGAATTGACCTTGGAAGATAGGTTTCCCAGCATTCATGTTGAGTGACAATGCCACCATGTTTGTACTGGCATCAGAATATCTTAAAACCATGTCGGAGAACCCCAGGGTAAAAGACCATCTGTTGGAGATACAGTGTAACTTGAAGTTCATTCCAGCAAGAGCACTATGGTTTGGAGCTATATGGGAAAAACTGATAGGATTTCTGAAGTCATGCCTAAAAAAGATTTTAGGCCAGTCCTTACTCAGTCTTAAAGAACTGACCTGTGTATTAGTGGAGCTGGAAGGAATCATTAATGATAGATGATTAAGCTACACATCCGGGGACTTGAATCAGTTGGAAATTTTTACCCCTAACCATTTGATTCTTGGAAGAAAGCTTAAGTCCTTCCCAAGAGATGTAATAAATTGGGAGGAGATCTCTGGTGACCCTACCTATGGACAGAGGGAGTCCACCGAGAAAAGATTCCCGTATGTGTCCAGGTTGTGCAATAACCCATGAAAAAGATGGGAGATGGCGTATTTGACTACCCTAAGAGAGGCCCATCGAGTAGGAAACATGCATAGCTCTTGGCTCAGGATAGGGGAAGTAGTTCTCTTTCATGAAGAGGGGCCGAGGAGCAAGTGGAGGTTGGACCAAGTGGTCAAGTTACTTATGGGGCGAGATGAGGTCCCAAGAGTGGCTACTTTAAGAACAGCTCACAGCCAGCTCATGAGACCTGTAATTAAGTTATACCCCTTAGAACTGTAACAGGAGATAGAAAAGGTTGATTCTGCTAAAGGGATATTCAGCCAAGCACCCAACCGAGCAGGACTGTTCAGATAGTTGCAGAAGCCAGGAAGGCATTGATAAAAACAGGACTTTTGTGAATACTGAAAAAATGAGTTTTTCTTGCTGGGGAGTATGTCGAAACTTCATTAAGGGAGATTGTACTTTACCACAAGTTGTAATGTATCTTTGCATATATTTTCCTCATTTACTTAAGTCGAAATGTGTATTGTGTGAAAGAAAGGTATTATATTTTGTTGTATATGTATATGTATTTAGTTAGAAAAGGCATTATTTCATGTATTAGTTTGTAAGTACAGGTGAAATAGCTTTCAAGGCCGATACCAGTGTTTTGGTATCAGCCAGCGATGGTCAAGATGGGCAGTCTCACTACATCAACTGGAGTGTGTGGTTGTCCGAAAATTACTCACAGACTCAGCCATAATTAAGACGACATTCCAGTAGTCTCTGAAAAGTCATCGGGATCTATGAACCTGCGCACTTGTGTATTCTCAGTTCAAAGTTTGTTTAGGGAAAGTGCCTTTAGGAGATATGATATCAAGACTAAGGGTAGTTTTCTCTTGGTGTGCTTTCAATGAAAGTTACGAACTATAAACTGTGTTAAGTGCCAGTCTCAAATCATTCAGGCTAGGATAGTGAACTCGTCATTCCCAGTAACGAGTCCATCATTCACAATCACCGTAAGGTAATATCATTTATGTACTCACTGGTATACACTACGTAGTGGTATATCTAGAATGTCAATTAAAATTAGTATAGTAATCTGGGTGTCATAGTGTAGAACTTAGGCTACGACTTGGTTATTCATGCTTCATCTCTCTATATACTATACGATCCCTTGTGATTTGAAATGTTCTACTTATTATCAAGCGTGTAGTAATAAAAGCTATCATCATTGTCATCTCTTTCTCTGCCAACAGCCTGTGTTGATCTCTTTCTTATGGGAGACAAACTATATAGGTGGTTTTCCTCGTGGTTGTAACAGAAATGCTGATCTTCCTAATATTCGCCCTTTCAATAATTCACTTTTAAATTATGTTGTATGTCCAGCTACAATCCAAGGAAAGCAGAGATACGAGAATATAAAGAAAGCAAGACTACATATGCGAAGCAAATAATAATAATGGTAATAACAAAGGACATTTTCATTATATCCGTACTAGCTGCTGTCGGAGGCCTGATTGCCTTCCTTTTCCTAATCCTAGACCTCCTTTTCTTCGGGAAAAGGAATCCCTTCGAGGAAGAAATTAAATATTTTCTTTCCTATTAAGGAACACCAGCTGGGTTTATTGTCGGATATATTTTATATGGTTCCTCGGTACAAGGAACGGCTTGTTATATCACTGGAGTAATTAAAAGGAGAGAGAGAGAAGAGAGAGAGAGGAGAGAGAGAGAGAGAGAGAGAGAGAGAGAGAGATTTCGTTGCAAATTAACATTAGACGTTTCATGGGCTTCACAGATGGGCCTTTCCGTTTTGCTGATCGTTTTCATCGATATCACATTACTTTTTAAGTAAATCGTAGACTGATTTGGTGTTTTATGCTACTTACAAAGAAAAGGAAGCAGTTTCTCTCGTTACTGTCGATATTGAAACATGATTTATTTGTATTTTTATCTCATTCTTGTAATGTCATTTTATATAATTACATTATACTAAAGCACACAAACATCTGTGTATAAAAACATGTACTAAATAAACAAGTAGAACAAAATCAGTTTAAAAGAACCTATATAGTGTAAAAAGAAACGGTGCAACAAATCACCTAAAGACATAAATCTTCAACGAAATTTGTAAGAATATCATGAATAACGTAAGCGAATTAGTAAGCAACATAAATATTTCAAGGAAATGCAGTAAATAAATATGAAACATACAGAAAACATATTTGAAAAAAAAGGTATTTACAAGAAAATAAGAACAAACTGACAAGGATAATTATTTACAAGATATCAAGACTTTAAGCAAGCCAGCTTCTATAAAAACATGTTGTTTAGGACACACTTGCTTGCCTTAATTATCAGCTCAGCTTATGGTGGTTATCGACCACTCTTGTCAACCAAGATTTATCTTGGTAATTAGAGAGCCCTCTCTCCTGAATCCTTTGAGATTGTGGTTCATTACGATATAAATTATATTTCAGTACACTGGTTAATTTGCATTTATATATATATATATATATATATATATATATATGTATATATATATATATATATATATATATATTATACATACATATAATCTTAGTGAAGTCTAAAGCCTCCACCATTTTCTAAAGTTAGCAGTTATTTATTGATGAACTTATGCATGGTTTTCAGACAATGCAATTATGAGTATACTTCTTGATTATAACAAAAATACTATTAAATATGATTGATAAGTTGTAAAGAACCTGATTGGTCAAATGTTAGTAAGCTGTCTCCATAATGGACTAGATTGACAGATTTCCGTAGCATTGCAAAAAAGGATTTTAATATATTTGGTTTTCAAAGTTCCATAAGTCATACTTACCTGACATATTCATTATGAAGTGTAAAATAACAGGAAACACTTGTTTATTTTCCTTTATTTATTCATTTGTGAAAATTTTACGTGAAATTGCGCTTTACGGAAACTTTTCCGCAGGTGACGTCTTTATCCTTAAAACAGAAATATTTCCGTCAGTTAACAGATCTGCTGCAGGCAAAGCCTCAATACTTCGATAAAGATTAGAAAAGACCTACACGGAACTTTGCTCGCCCTTTAACCGTTTCTGACGTCACACTGAGCAAAAATCGCAGAGCAAAGCTCCACCGTGGGGATGGGGCCTTACAAAACCTGCGTGAAAATTGTGAAAGCTAAACAAAGAACGGTATCTGCTGGATATCGACCTCTTTTGAAAAATCTGGGTGTCCACGCAAAATTTCAATATGGCTGCCACTTTTCAAGATGGCTGCTAGTCATTTCGATTTATTAAACTTGAGTAAATCATTGATGACATAAATTCATCAATTAGGCATTTATTTAGATAATGTCTTCCAGGGTAGAAGAGTTAAATGAAGATATCACTAGAGCTCCTACTGCTATATTTACCACTGTGATAAAGATGGCGTACAAAATGGCTACCATGAAACATTTTGCTAGATAACTTTGCAACTAAAAAAGATGGAGACATGACCCTGGTAGTTGTGACGCCAGAAAACCCACAATCAATCAATTACCACTGTGATAAAGATGCTAGATAACTTTGCAACTAAAAAGACAGAGACGTGATTTTTTTTTATCTTTGCCTATATTTACGAGGCCAAAGAATCTGTTTCTACTATTTCTATTAGGCTATTATCAATATTACATCTTGGAAAGGGATGCCATAATGCTACTGAAAAGTGCACAAGCGCAAGACAATGGAATATGATAACAAAGTATTTTATCTATGTTCGAGCACTGTCTCAATGTCTTTTTTAAGGGTGAAATGAATGCAAGATTTTTAAGACTCATGGTGTCACCTTATAGTGTGACGAAATTCTCATTCAGATGGATCTAAAGCATCACTTGCAATATTTTTGGGCTTGAAGGAATCAGGGGGGATATTTGTGAAGGAGTCAGGTAGTTCAGGTACAGATTGTACCCTCTTTGGCTCAAGCTGTACTGGCTGCCGCTCTTTCCACCACATGTCTTTGGCAGGGATCTGGAATACTGAAATGCTGGTACCATGAAAAGAGGTAGTAGCCACAGTTGCTGAAGAGTTACAAATGTTGTTGGCCATGACTGCAGTGGTAAACAACCCCTTTTCAAGACAGGTGGACAGACTACACCCTCTTCCACGTACTTGGTGACAGTGGCCTCTCACAGTCGGGCTGATATCTCCGGCATCCTGTCATAGGAAATGCTCATGATCATGAAGCATTTCTACCAGGTTTCTCTTCCTGGTTTTGGAATAAATAGCCATGGCCATGAACACTGGAAAAGAAGTTACCCTATCCTTTGAGTGTCGATGCACACTTGCTCCTTCCTTCTGTTTTGAAAAGCAGTTGTATTGCTGGAGCTGAGCAATAACCATTTCTGACTTTGACTTAGCTGTGACTTTATGTCTGCTCCATCTTCGACCATACTAGTAAACTGAAGCAGACTTTGAGGTATTGCATCACTGATGCATCCCACACCAAAGGTTCTGTCAAACCTGGACTGATGATCCAGAATATGCTTCCTCAGTATCTTTGCTACTGTAGCCAACACAAGTGTATCTCCGTAGTCAGATGCCTGAGATAGGGTTAAAGCTACATCTTTCTGCTAGGCAAGTAGCATATTTCTTAGGGCTAAAGCTACATCTTTCTGCGAGGCAAGTAGCACATTTCTTCCTTTCTTTTGTACTTCTAATTTAGGGATTTCTGCTAATCTTGTTGCATTTACAGTGGATGAGGCAATGCCCCATTGTTCCCAGCACTACTGGTATATTGGGTTATGTCTGCAAGAGGAAATAAGGCAGGACCATCCAAACTCAAGTTGGTTTCAATGATATAATTAACCAGCTATGATAGAACTGGTGGATATACATCTGGTTCCTCACTGTGACAATTGCTCTTTCTCAAGATTTCTAAGATGGGACCTTTCCCTATTGTTAAGGCCAGCGAGACATACAAGATAGCATTTTACCTCTTGTGTAATTGCATCACCTGCACTTAGTTTTGCCAGTAATTTACCATCATTGAGTGTGTGAGCAAAGCCATGTAGTCTCCTGTTGAGATTCATGGTCATTACTTGTTGAAGATCTGATACAGGTGCCACATTTTCACAAAAAAATATATGTTTCATTGTCATGATTCATTCGACGCTGCTTAACATGCTTTTCCTGTGGTGCATTATCTTCAACTATAAATCTTTGCTTTTTTGCATCATCATGTGTCACATTATTAAACATGACCCTATAGCTATTGTGGTGTTTTTCCATGTTAGGTTGCAGTGTTGCCTCTATGCTGCTGCCTTCATCCAGCCTTACTGGGTCAAAGTTAAGTGACATTTCATCAATCTCCTGAAACAATGGCGCTTTGGTTGAAATCCTTATGTACCCATTATGTTCAGGATTATGATGTGCAGAGGCCAAGGGTGAAGTTAGACCTTCATTTTTCTTATCTTCCTCACAAATGCAATGTTTGATCCAGTCGGTCTTCCTTTTACCTGTGATTGAATTTAAACTTGCCCTTATGAGCTAGGATATTCACATTAATGTATGGGGTAGAATAGCTTCGGTCACCCTACACCTAGCCCAGTCATTCATCAAGTGCCATTTAAGTTCCATGTAATCTGTACACTATCCAGGTGAGTACTTGAACAAGCCGTGTAAAGCACCACTTACCCTTGGCTCGGCACCTCCTGTCAATTCAGGTGTGCCTGTCTAACTAGATCTACCAACCATATGTATGGGGCTATTAGACACCATTTGTGACACTAAACTACTAAACTACACTAAAGCAAAGCTAGGTACAACGTAAGTAAAGCAAGATTAGCTGTCACTGAACCCCATGCTGAGTTACAGAGCAGTGAAGTCACCAATGTGCCCCAGTTGTACGCTGACATTCACTCTTAAATTACCCTCTTAAGTTGAGACTGCCTTGACGGAGTTGCACATTTCCAACCAATGGTTGAAACTGCGTCACAGGCAAGAGGGTTTTCGAACTGGGAGAATTATCTCCTAGTTTGAATCTAAATGTCTCAATTTTTCTCTTGTTTGATTATCTTCCAATCGCATACTTTCTATCACTCAGTTGCTCCCGTAGCTGTCTTCTTTCTCTTCACTAAAACTCTCGTGCAGGTTAGGTAGGAGCTGGGTCTCTGAACTTAGGCTTTACCTTGATCCAAATGGCAGGGACTACAGTGGTTTGGTCCGCCACTTGGATATGTTTGGACCTTGAGGATATTGATGTGATTGTACATCAATATTTATTCTGGCGGGACTACCTATGGGGACTTACCTATGGAATCCGGGGAGCTATAGTCTCCACGGTAGGACTCTTGGCAATTTATCCGGATTGCCCTCTAAAATAACATGAATGGGGATGATTGCATACTAGCTATGCCCTTGGTCCTATCAAGCAGGTTTTGCTTACAGTTGAGCCAATCGTGTTATGATAGGGCCATCCCTTTGGGGTAGGGTAGGGAGTGGACATATGGGAGTTTGTCTCTGCTATGTGTCTTTGGTGAAGGGGAAGTCTTTGAGAGGAGACCCAGTTTTTTTCCATGACTTGCAGTTGGTTTCTCTGTAATTTCAAAAAAAAATGGAAATATACTATGGAACCCAGTCCCCTGGAAAATGTGACCCCTTGACACTAAATTCCCATCTGACCCTGGATACGAACAAGGACACCCTTTTGTACACTTCAATCCAAAATATACCAACCATGGAGCCTTTTATTAGGACTAAAAGATTTATCAAAAGAAAATTCCAGCCTAGCCCTTCTCTAGCTTTATTTGATTCACTTTGTGAAAAGGACACTTGGACAAGATTTTTGACAATAGAAAGTGAAAACAAAATTTCAAATTTAAAATTAGAAAATTATTTACTGACCAGATAACCAACAGAAAACATGAAATTTCGTCAAACACATACCAATACATGGATAGTGGAAACCACTACTAAAGCTTAATCAGAAACTTACTTACAAATTAGATAGATAATGCAAAACTAAAAGTCACCAAACATAAAAAACTTAATAGTATATATGGTACTATAATCCTGCCAAATAACGATGACGAATTAATAAATAGAAATATTTTGATGGACTCGCGTAAGAAAAGATACAAAAACATTGAAGAATGGGACATCTATGATATCCCCAGTAGGAAAAATTCAAAGATAAATATGCATGTAGCTAAACTAAAATTTGAAGGAAACGAACTCACTTTAACAATTAAAGTTTTAGGGCAGACGAGAGAGTTGGGACCATATATCCCTAAAACACTACAATGCAAATCATGTAGTAAATATGGCCATTCAAGTAAAAATTGTAGAGAAGCTCCAAGATTTCCATGCTGTGGATCATACAACCACACAACAAAATGGGACTGTGAAAACCCAATTTGCATAAATTATGGTCAGAATCACCACTCAAGATAAAAAAAAATGCGCTTATTACTTATACAACTGAACTAAAAATCTTACAAGAAAGAAGTGGAATGTCAATAAGAGAAGCTAAGATAGAACTAAAAGTAAGAAGTTTACAAGGTCTAGCAAGGAAAAACACATATGAAGAGGTAGTAAATAAAGAAGTTCAAAACCAAATTCCTACAAAATTATACAGTATAAATCAAACAGAAAATACTCATAATATAAAGACCCAAAATTCAAGCTCAGAAGCTAGAGAACATATAAGTAACGCAAATTGATATAATATATTACCAACACCAGAAATGCATGAAGACATGAATTTGGAGGACAAGCAAAATACAAGAGCTAAGTCAAAAGACAAAAAAAGACTACTTGAAACAACCCCACCCAAATCCAAAAAACAAATTATACAATCAGTAAGACCAAAAATCTATACGGGAAAAAATGAATACCGACAAGACAAAGTCAACGAAAATTGCTTGCAAACAAAAAATGAAAAAAGAGAAACCCAAATAAAAAAGAAAGTTGAAATATCATATAAAATTGAGGAAAGTATTGAAATAGAACCCAAGATCAAAAGCCATTTAAATGCACCTCTAATAAAAAGAACATCTGAGACTCTTCAACCAATAAAGAAAACAACAGCAGAAATACATCACCCACCAAAAGAAGAACAAGTACAGCAAAATTATACAACTTCAATAAAATACAAAGTACTGGAAAACCAATAAAGATATTGAAACAAAATCCAAAACCTTCTTAAAATGTCTATTTTACAATGGAATATCAGAGGATGCATATCAAATAATGAAAACTTGCAATAATTAATTAGAGAATGTAATGAAAATATCATTTGCTTACAGGAAACTAAAATAAGTAACAATGTTCTCAATGCTGGCATAAATTATAAAGTGTGGAAATCAACACAAATTTTAAATGACAACAGCCAAGGAGGAACTGCAATCATAACGCATTCTTCAATCAAATGCCAACCCATTAGGATTAACTCGGTAATACAGGCATGTGCAGTTCAAGTATTCCCGGAAAAAAAAATAACTATATGCTCAATATATATGGAACCGTCTCCAGAAAGTCGCTTAATAGAGATAATCTTGGAAATAATAGACAATTACAAGTTGAAGATTTAGAAAGTCTAATAGAACAATTACCAAAACCTTATTTATTAGTAGGTGACTTTAACGCCAAACATCCCATGTGGGGAAGTACATCATCTGACAGGAGACGAAATATTCCCGTGGATTTTATAGATAACAAAAATTTGATTATTTTAAATGATGATTCTCCAACAAGATTTTATGTTTATCATAATACTACATCTGGAATAGACATCACTATACGTTCCCCAGAAATTGCTACAGATTTCAGTTGGAAAGTAACTAATAATTTATTTGGGAGTGACCACTGGCCAATACAAATTGAGTTTAAAAATAATACTAATATAACATATATACCGAAGAGGAAAATGGAGGAAGGAAATTGGAATTTATATAGAGAGAAAACAGTACTAACAAAACATTATCAGACTTTACAAATCACATAGATGCTTATGAACACCTAGTAAAAACAAGAGATGATAAAGCAAATGTAATTATCCCAGTTACCTCAGGCAATCTGACTAGACCACTGGTACCCTGGTGGAACGAGGAATGTAAAGCAGCAAGGAAGATAACTAGAACCTGCTTTAGAAGATATCTGAGACATATATGTGATGCCAATAGAATTGCATATTTGAGAGCTAAAGCAAAGCAGAAAAGAATATTCAAAATAGCCAAAAGAAATTCATGGAAAAAATATATTAATAATATAAATTCTAAAACTCAAGACAAAGAAATCTGGAAAAAAATAAATAAACTGCAGGGTAGATATTGGCCAGAGCCATTACCTACATTAAAAGTAGAAAACAATTATATTTCAAACCCCAAACTAGTAGCAAATGAACTGGGTAAGTGCTTCGCCAAAACATCGAGTATCTCAAATTATACAAAGAAATTCCAATTACAAATTACAAATTATGTCCCAATGCCAGTAAAATCTAATAATCAGGAAATCTATAATCTTCCTTTCACCATGGAAGAACTGGATAATGTCCTGAAACTTGCAAGTCCAACAGCTCCAGGGGAAGACAATATTAGATATGAAATGATAAAAAATTTACCAGATGAAAGCAAAACCTTTTTATTAGAAATTTTAAATGAATTATGGCATTCTCACAGCATGCCTCAAACCTGGAAAGAATCTTTAATCATACCAGGCTTAAAACCAGGAAAAGACCCAGAGTCACCAAGCAGCTATAGGCCAATAGCCCTTACTAGTTGTCTGAGTAAGATATTTGAAAAAATGGTGAATAACAGATTAATATGGGTATTAGAAAATAGACAGCTATTGTCAAACAGACAGTTTGGATTCAGGAAAAATAAAAGTACCATAGATCCCCTCTTAATGATTACAAGAGAGATACAAAATGCAATGGTTGGTAAAAAAACAAACAATAGGAGTATTTTTTGATTTAGAGAAGGCATATGATACCACCTGGAGGGGAGGGATTTTAAAAAAATTGATAGAATGGGGAATAGGATGGAATCTACATATATGAATATATTAGGAAATTCCTATAAGAAAGATATATAAAAGCCAAAGTGGGGGCAGAAATCTCGGAATCATTTATCCAGGAGGAAGAAATTCCCCAAGGCAGTGTACAAACGTGGCATTGTTTGCTGTAGCAATAAATGAGATAATTGAAATGATCCCACCAGGAGTCCAAGGATCCCTTTTTGTAGATGACTTCGGCATATAGCCTATAGTGGTGGTGAAAAAGCGCTGGACATAACCAACAGATTGCAAGGAGTCATAAATAGGGTAAAAAAAATGGGCCGATAACAAGGGTTTTAAATTTTCACCGAAAAAAAACAAAAGCAGTCAGATTTACAAGGTCAAGAAAACTGGAATTATTTCCTATGTTATTCTTAAATAATGATATAATTGAATTTGATGATTAGATAAAATTCTTCGGTGTAATACTTGATAAAAAACTTACATTTAAAGAACATATAGAACAACTGGCGATAAAAGTGAGAAAATCCTTAAATATAATAAAGGTAATTGCCCATAATGACTGGGGTGCTGATAGAACCTCTCTGATAAAAGTATATAAGGCTATTTGTCTAAGTAAACTTGATTATGCATGTCAAGTATATGGTAGTGCTTCTAAAACCCTATTAACAAAACTGGATGTCATACACAACATGGGTATTAGACTATGCACTGGAGCTTACAAAACTTCCCCTGTGGAAAGTCCGTATTTAGAAGCAGGAATAGATCCCCTGAAAGTACGATGAAAAGAAATTGGATTTGTTGAAATTAACTTTGTGAAAGGCTTTACTTGTTTATTTAGTTGAGTATGCCATTTAATTTGCTGTTTCAACGTTTTCTTTAATGTCATTTGAATTATGAATTTTATTAAATAATCTAAGTTTATTGAAGCACTGCATTATTATTAATTATGTTGTATTGCTTTAATTTGAGTGATTTGCCTTTGTAATTGTTGAGTAAGAAATTTGAGAATAAGTGATTGTTACTGTTTTGTGATCCTGTAAGATTATCCGATGACTTGTTGGCTTCATTTGTTGAAAGAATTTAAACAGAATACAGTTAGAGACAGCGGCGTCACCTCCCGGCTTTCCGTTCTCAACACTTCTTGGATGTTGTTAGTCATATATTAAGCACAGGATTAAAATATATAGATAATTTAAATAACCTTAATGAAAATCCAAACACTAAATATATGAAAAACATAACAAATAATTATGACAATAAACCAAGAGCCTCTAAACCATTGGAGAATAGATTAAAACCTGATATAGAACATCTAAAATTAGGAACAAGTAGCATATCAAAAATAACCACTCCTAAAATACCTCCGTGGAGACATGCTAAAATAGAAATCTGTGAAAAATCATTTAATAAGAAAGTAACAGATGCACAATTAAGGAGTGAATTTCTGTCACACCAGGAAAAACACAAACGGGATATTAGTATTTATACAGATGGTTCCAAGTCGAAGGAAGGTGTAGGCTATGCTGTGGTAACAAAAAATATAAAAATAAAGGAAAAAATTCCAAAAATATGCTCGATATTCACTGCAAAGATAAATGCTATATTACAGGCTATAAAACATACCTTTATGGTGGGAAAGGCAAACGATACCTTTGTAATATACACGGATTCTTACAGTGCTTTATAAGCGCTAAAACAATACACAATTTCTCATCCCGCAATTGAAGAAATAAGGGAGTGGATAGATTTAACAGTAAAACGGAAATCTATATATAAATATAAAACTATGTTGGGTCCCTTCCCATGTGGGCTTAAAGGGTAATGAAGAGGTGGATAAAGAAGCCAAAAAGGCAGTAAAAAAGGAGTCTATCAAAAAAATACAAATACCTTACAATGACATTAAAACAACAATAAATGAATATTGTCAATCAAAATTTGAAAAAGAATGGCTAGAATTAAATCATAAATTAAAGCATATTAAATCATCTGTAAAATCGTGAAATAGACAACAATGTCAAAGAAGGGAAGATGTCATATTAACAAGATTAAGAATAGGAACATACATACTTTAGTACACGTAAATACTTAATGTTGCAAGGAGAGGAAAGACAGGCCCCATACTGGGACCTTTGTCGTACTCTGGTCACAGTCCGTCATCTGCTAACTGAATGCCATAAATTCGAAAGAAAACAAAGACCCAACAACATATACAATATCCCACTTGAAGAACTATTGGGAGAAAATGCCCCACTTCAAAATATAGTAAATTATCTCAAAGAAATAAACCTGCTTTATTTGATATAACACGTCTTATAATTTCATAAAGTTATACAGTAAGTGCTGAATGGCCTTTGCTGCCCCAGTGCCTGGTGTTACACCTAAAATGTATAAAACCAACCAACCAAACCAACCAACTCTTAAACTAGAACTAAAGATAAAACCACCACCTGAATTATATATAGACTTGCAAACTATTATATTGAACAGGAAGACATTTTTCCATGGAGACTAAATCCTGAGATGCGAGTATGTGAGGTTTTTGGGTGTCATATTGGATGCAATCTTTCTTCATATATGCTATATTAAATCTTTAAAAAAAATACATTTTATTTTTCCTTGGTGACTCTGCCTAAACTGTGTATAACCAAAACAAATGCATGAAAACATGACCAGAA